>NC_057802.1:87143239-87443239 GCF_018294505.1 Triticum aestivum
GCCGCCCCGCCGGAGTCCCGCCGGAGCCGCCGCCCGAGGTAGCCGAGCCGCCGCCGCCCGAGTCCGGTTAAAAAAAACGATTCGGTTTATTTTTTAAAAACCCTAGTTTTCGGTTTTTTTAGATCGGTTTATTTTTTTCGGTTTTATTACTTAGTGAACGTTCACTGACCCGTTCGTTTTAACGAACGTGTTCGTCGGATTGTCGCTGTTAACGAACGTCCGTTCTTTAACTGTTCGTCAGTTTTTCTTTTTCGTCGGATTTTTCCGCGATTATTCCAGATTGTGATTTCAGATCAGAACTTCGTTTTCGTTTAACTTTTCGCTCGTTTATCGGAATAAGGCGATTCAAGCGCCTAGAGTTTCGTCTCGAAATTCTCTTTCCGTTTAACCTACTCAAACAAGTTTTTGCTGCTGTAAAATTTGACCTAGATCCAGAGTAATAAACGAAGCTTGTTTCTTTCGCCGTTTGACTCTCGTTGCTTCGTTCGATTTGATTCTTTTTGCAAACCGGAGTTCTTAAGTTGAACTTTCTGGTTGGATCTTTTATTTGAGTTTTACTTGTGCATTAGATGAGTACTTATTGTTTGCTTGTTTTTTTGCGATAGAGTATCCGGAGTGCGCCGCTTGTTACTTCGAATCTCTAGGTTTCGCGGATCATCAGCAAGGCAAGTAACACTTTGATCATACTCTTCCATACCCAGTTTTTATTGCATTAGATCAATCCTCAAACATTGCATGGTTAGGATCTATTTAAATTGTGCGTATTGGGAAGTAGTTGAGGTAGTACCTATTACCTATTTCATTCTCAAACCCTTGGGAGTTACTTCTACGTTTGCTTATATTGCCATGCTATGCTCGTAGACGTGGATTGGGTTTGAGAGATATTCATGACAGATGTGAGATTTTTAATTAATGGTTTACCTAAGGTGGCAACTAAAACTCACATCTGGGTGGATTGAGGCACCTGGAGAACCTAGTGCTGCCTGTATTTTTGGATATCCCGGAGTACCCGTGTGATCATCCTATGGACCGCCACCCAGGCTCAAAGGGATCATGAGATTATTCATGCTAGAAACTTCCGTGTGCAGCCACAAGCTATTATGGGCTCTAGCATAGTTGATTAAGTTGTGTGAGCTCTTGAAGAGGTAGACTAGCAGATGTAGGGGATGTAGGTGGTACGGTCTACCCAGAGTAGAGAGTTAACGCTTCTGAAAGACTGTGTCTCGGTCATCCGTTTCTCAAACATCATGCAGTGCGAGAATCAAGCGGAGGCGATCGAGTCTTGTGGGGAAAAGTACACAAACCTCTGCAGAGTGTACAAACTAATCATGGTTAGCCGTGTCCCCGGTATGGACAACCTGAGTATCTAGTACTTGGATTATCATGTGAATCTCATCACCGTGTTACTTTAATTAATTTTGTTGGGTTACTGATGAAACTTAATTGGGATTGAGTTGGAGGTACCTTCTCAATGTTTAACAACCACCATGATAGTTAAATAAAATTTATTCCTTGGCAGTAGGGAAAAATTGGCTTTTCGCAAAACTATAACCATAGAGCTTTCCACCAGCCATATATGCATGTAGTATAGCATTATTTATGTTCATTATTCTCTATGTGTTACGTTGCCAGCATATTCCATGTGCTGACCCGTTTCGGGCTGCAATGTTTCATGTAGCAGACTTTTCAGACGACGAGTAAGGTGCCTTAGGTCGTGGTCTTATACTCAGTGATGCCGTTGGAGTTGATAGACTCACTTATCTTCCAAGCCTTCCGCTGTTATCGTTTTTAGATGGCCTTAAGCCATATTTATCATACTTATTCTCTTTTGAGATATTCGTTGTAATAAGTGTGTGATTGCTACTCTGTTATAAATCCTCCATTTGTACTGTGCGTGTCAGCATTACTGATCCAGGGGATGACACTGGTGCACAGCAGCACAGACTGTTTGAGGTCTGGTCGCTACAGGTAACCTAGTGTTATATAAAGATTCTCTGGTTTCATGTCATTTAGAAGAAGTTTGTTAATAAGACTTGATCAAACTTATTAATGGATTCCTTTTCACAGGCATGTGATGGATGAATTTAGTAAACACAACTTTCTGTACCCACTTTTTACTTTCTATTATTTAGAATTAATAAAGTAAAAATGCTATTATTTTACTATTTTCTGAATTATCCGTGTGATAAAAATGACCAAAAAATAAAAGTTCTCCAAATACCCTGAAAATTTAGTATGATTTTTCTTTAATATTTAAGAATTTTTGGCACTGAACACACCTCAGGGGGGTGCACGAGTGGGCTACAAGCCCATAGGGCATGCCCACCCCCCTGGGCATGTCTAGGAGGCTTGTGGGTCCCATGTGGGTCCCCCTGACTTATTCCAGCAGCCATCCACTTCGTCTTCCTCCACAAAAAATCACACCACTGCTCAAACCCGTGTTCTTGCTCATTTTGCTGCCATTTTCGATCTCCTTGCTCAGAACTCCGTTTCTGAAACTGTTTTGGGGGATTGTTCTTCGGCATGCAACTCCTCTAATGGTCCAATTAGTTTTTGTTCTAGTGCTTTATATATTGCAAATTTTTGTTGCTGTGGTGACCATGTTCTTGAGCTTGCATGTCAAATTTATATGGTCCAAAGTGGTTTTGTTGCATGATATAGCCTCTAGACACTTGTTGGAGTAGTTTCTATCAATTTTGTTGAGTTTGGTTCACTTTTATTCTGAGTCACTAAAAATTTCAGAAATCTTTCAGAGGAAGAAAATGTTTAGGAAAATGTTCCAAGGTGGTTTCTCGAAGAAGAAATCCGCAAGGCCCGCTGGGAGTCGGACCTTGAACCACCGTGGGAGGCTTGAGTGCAACCTTGCGAATGGCCGTCGGATCACTTCATGACTCATGCAGGTTTCAAGGAAGAATTGGATATGTACGTGCGCAACACCGACCTGACGGACTTCATGTCAGGTAAGTGTTTGCAGTACTACAACCTTACCGATTCGTTTGTGCGGAGATTTAAGTATTCTGTCCACCGCAATACACATTCTGTTTTATTTGATCTATATGATAAATCATTTAGCATGGACCTTGAAGAATTTAATGATGCATGCAAGAGTCCGCATTGGGGCATATGTACTGAACCTCGTAGGTCTGATTGTGCTGATTTCCTTGCTAGCATTACTGTGGGTGAAACCAGAACCATAACACAAGAAACTATAGGGAGCATTCATTTTCCTGCATTACATTATTTTGCTCTCTTCATTGGTAGATGCATTAATGGTAAACATGACCATAGCCACCTTTGCGCAACTGATTTGAGTGTCCTCAAGAGTGCGGTAATGAATGATAAACAATTTAATTTGGGGGCTATCATTGCACGCCGATTACATAATAATGCTAAAGATGGTGATTTCTTTGGTGGAATTTATGCCACTCGTTTAGCTACATATCTTTGTGTCCCCGTAAGAGAAAACGACGCTCAGTTGCCACCTGCTTTTCTTGATTAAGATGCTATGTAACGTTACCAGTTTCTTGAGAGGAGCGAGTTTCCTCTCTAGTATAGACTAATTTTTGACAGACGTCGGGTCTTCTATGTTACCCTTCCTGCTCCTACCTTCTTTGACTTTCAGACAAAACGAAGATATTTTATACTTAGGGAGGAGGCAGACGAGTATGAGAGAGCGAGGGAGACAGCTCGCCTCCATGAGGCAGCTCGCCAAGCAGTGGCAGCTGCAATCGAGTACAACCCCAACTACAACTCTGGATGCTATCCGGGCCAGTCCTAGCCCTAGACCAGCTTAGGCCAAAAGCCTAAGCTTGGGGGTATTCATGTTCACACATTCATTCTTGTTGTCGGTGTTCATCCTTTTTCATTGTATTATCCATGTTAGTTTCTTTTTGTTGCTTTCTTCTTGTGTGTTTGAAAAACTTTGATAAAATCCAAACTATTTCTTGCTTATTTTTAGTTTTTATTTCTAGTTTAATTAGTTGTAGTATTAAAAGAAAACCCGAAAGATTTCTCGTTCTTGTTTTGCTTGTTGGGAGCTTTCCCGTGTAAATAGTTTTTCTCATTTTTATTTTTCTTGCTTTGATTTGCTTTCTTCAGAAAAACAAAAACTTCAAAAATATTTCAGTGTGTTTCTTTGAAATTCTTTTCTTTTCTTTGGGTCGTAAGGAGAAGACCATGATGAAAATGTTGAGTGGCTCTCATATGCATTATTGTTGATCCAACAAAGAGCCCATATTACCTTGTCTTCTCCTTTGAATAAATGTTTGCATATTCCAGCTTAGTCCAGTGCACGTGCACTCTTATTATTATTCACATCGTTCGGTCCTGCAAGTGAAAGGCAATAATGACGATATTTGATGAAATGATTGAGATGAGGAAAAACTGGTACGAAGTCGACCTATTTTATTTTTGTAAATATGATTAGCTCATCGTTCCTGATTCAGCTCATTATGAATGAAACATGTTTGCAATGGCAATTAGAGATTATAGTTAGGCATGCCATGCTTAATTAGCTAGGAGTGGACAATGGTTTATCTTGTGTGCCAACATGCATTTAAAATGGTTATGATGTAGTATGACATGATGGTATCCTCCTTTGAATGATTCAAGTGGCTTGACTTGGCACATGTTCACGCATATAGTTGAATCAAAATCAACATAGCCTCCATGATATTTATGTTCATGGTGATTTATATCCTACTCATGCTTACACTCAATGTTGGTTAACCTCAATGCATGTTTATGACCGTTGTTGCTCTCTTGTTGGTCGCTCCTCAATCTTTTGCTAGCCATCACTTGTACTAAGCGGAAATACTGCTTGTGCATCCACTTCCTTAAACCCAAAGTTTTCCATATGAGTCCACCATACCTACCTATATGCGGTATTTACCTGCCGTTCCAAGTAAATTTGCATGTGCCAAACTCTGAACCTTCAAATAATAATCTGTTTTGTATGCCCGAATCGCTCATGTAGCAACTGGGGGCTGTCAGTAACTTCCATGCTAGGTGGGTTATTCTCACGGTGAGTGTTTATTCACTTGTCATTCACGAGAAAGTGGTCGGTAATTGGGATGCCCCAGTTCCATGCTCAAAATCAAATCAAAATATAATAATGAAACAAAACTCCCACATGGCTGTTGTTGGTATGGACGGTACCTATGGATTCGACTAGCCATGGAATGTGATTGTTGGTGAAGGGGGAGTAAAAACTTTACCATTCTGTTTGGGAATGGCCTATAATGTGTCTAGCATGGAAGATAGTGAGATCTCTTGGTTGTTATGTTGACAATGAAAGCATGCCGCTCAAAATTATATTCATCTATGTATTAAAAGCTTCGAGCTCTGGCACCTCTGTAAATCCCTGCTTCCCTCTCTGAAGGGCCTATCTATTTACTTTTATTGTTGAGTCATCATCATCTTATTAAAAGCACCAACTGGAGAGCACTATTGTCATTTATATGCTTTCTTTTTAATTGATGTTGAGTATGAGTGTGACTGGATCTCTTTTGCCATGAATTATAATGTCTAGTCGGTCCTTGATCTTCAGGGGTGCTCTGCATTTATGTTTTGCGGTCTCAGAAAGGGCTAGCGAGATACCATTGTGTCATATTATATCATGATTGTTTTGAAAAAGTGTTGTCATCCGAGATTTATTATTATTACTCGCTAGTTGAATATGCTATTGATATGAGTAAATGTGAGACCTCAATGTTATTGTGGATATGGTTAGTTCATAATCTTTGCTGAAAACCTGAACACTGGCTAGACATATTTGCAACAACAAGATCAAACAGAGTTTGTAAAAGTTTTTCTTTGTCACTTTTAGTTTGTCAACTGAATTTCTTGAGGAAAGAAAATGCGTTAAGCTTGGGGGAGTTGATACGTCTCCATCGTATGTACTTTCCCAAACTCTTTCACCCATGTTTTGAACTCTAATATGCATGATTTGAATGGAACTAACCCGTAATGATGCTGTTTTTAGCAGAATTGCCATGGTGTTATTTTTTTGCAGAAATCAAAGTTCTCGGATTGACCTGAAAATTTACGAAGAATTTTTGTGGAATATATAAAAAATGCTGGCGCAAGAAGTTACCAGAGGGGGGCCACCCAGAGGCCACAAACCCTGGGGGCGTGCCCTATAGGCTTGTAGGCCATCTGGACCTCCTCCGACCCTAATTCCTACTCTATAAGTACCTATTCGCGGAGAAAAAAATTAGGGAGAAGGATTCATCGCGTTTTACGATATGGAGCCGCCGCCGCCTCCTGTTCTTCATCGGGAGGGCTGATCTGGAGTTCGTTCGGGGCTCCGGAGAGGGGGATTCGTCGCCACCATCATCACCAACCTTCCTCCATCACCAATTTCATGATGCTCACTGCCGGGAGTGAGTAATTCCATCGTAGGCTTGCTGGACGGTGATGGGTTGGATGAGATTTATCATGTAATCAAGTTAGTTTTGTTAGGGTTTGATCCCTAGTATCCACTATGTTCTGAGATTGATGTTGCTATGACTTTGCTATGCTTAATGCTTGTCACTAGGGCCCGAGTGCCATGATTTCAGATCTGAACCTATTATGTTTTCATGAATATAGGTGAGTTCTTGATCCTATCTTGCAAGTTGTAGAAACCTATTACGAGTTATGATCCGCATACCCCAAGGAGACAACAATTGGGATTCTTTTCGGTGATTACTGTAGTTTGAGGAGTTCATGTATTCACTAAGTGCTAATGCTTTGTTTCGATTCTATATTAAAAGGAGGCCTTAATATCCCTTAGTTTCCATTAGGTGTTGGGGAACGTAGTATTTTAAAATTTTCCTACGATCACGGAAGATCTATCTAGGAGAAGCATAGCAATGAGCAGGGAGAGTGTGTCCACGTACCGTCATAGATCGAAAGCGAAAGCGTTTAGTAACGTGGTTGATGTAGTCGAACGTCTTCGCAATCCAACCGATCCAAGTACCAAACGTATGGCACCTCCGCATTCAGCACACGTCCAGCTCGATGGCATCCCTCGATCTCTTGATCCAGTTGAGGCTGAGGGAGAGTTCCGTCAGCACGACGGCGTGGCGACGGTGATGATGAAGTTACCGGCGCAGGGCTTCGCCTAAGCACTACGACGATATGACCGAGGTGTGTAACTATGGGGGGGGCACCGCACACGGCTAAAAGATCAACTTGTGTGTCCTAGGGTGCCCCCTCCCCACGTATATAAAGGAGGGAGGGAGGAGGAGGCTAGCCAAGGGTGGCGCGCCCAAGGGGGGGAGTCCTACTCCAAGTAGGAATCGGCCCCCCTTTCCTATTCCTACAAGGAGAAGGGGGAAAGAGGAGGAGGAGAGAAAGGAAAGGGGGGCCACCCCCAACCCCTAGTCCAATTCGGTTTGGGCTTGGGGGGGGCTCCACCTAGCTACTGCCTCCTCTCTTCCACTAGGGCCCATGAAGGCCCATTAACCTCCCGGGGGGTTCCGGTAACCCCCCCGGGGGTTCCGGTAACCCCTCGGTACTCCGGAAAATACCCGATACACTTCAGAACCGTTCCGGTGTCCGAATATAACCTTCCAATATATCAATCTTTATGTCTCGACCATTTCGAGACTCCTTGTCTTGTCCGTGATCTCATCCAGGACTCCGAACAACCTTCGGTACATCAAAACACTTAAACTCATAATACGAATCATCATCGAACGTTAAGCGTGCGGACCCTACGGGTTCGAGAACTATGTAGACATGACCGAGACATAACTCCAGTCAATAACCAATAGCGGAACCTGGATGCTCATATTCTCTCCTACATATTCTACGAAGATCTTTATCGGTCCAACCGCATACCAACATACGTTGTTCCCTTTTTCATCGGTATGTTACTTGCCCGAGATTTGATCGTCGGTATCATCATACCTAGTTCAATCTCATTACCGGCAAGTCTCTTTGCTCGTTCCGTAATGCATCATCCCGCAACTAACTCATTAGTCACATTGCTTGCAAGGCTTATAGTGATGTGCATTACCGAGAGGACCCAGAGATACCATTCCGACAATTGGAGTGACAAATCCTAATCTTGATCTATGCCAACTCAACAAACACCATTGGAGACACCTGTAGAGCATCTTTATAATCACCCAGTTACGTTGTGATGTTTGATAGCACACTAAGTGTTCCTCCTATATTCGGGAGTTGCATAATTTCATAGTCATAGGAACATGTATAAGTCATGAAGAAAGCAATAGCAATAAACTAAACGATCATAGTGCTAAGCTAACGGATGGGTCTTGTCCATCACACCATTCTCTAATGATGTGATCCCGTTCATCAAATTACAACATATGTCTATGGCTAGGAAACTTAACCTTCTTTGATTAACGAGCTAGTCTAGTAGAGGCATACTAGGGACACTCTGTTTGTCTATGTATTCACACATGTACTAAGTTTCCGGTTAATACAATTCTAGCATGAATAATAAACATTTATCATGATATAAGGAAATATAAATAACAACTTTATTATTGCCTCTAGTGCATATTTCCTTCAGTCTCCCACTTGCACTAGAGTCAATAATCTAGTTCACATCGCCATGTGATTTAACACCAATAGTTCACATCGTCCTGTGATTTAACACTCTATAGTTCACATCACCATGTGACCAATACCCAAAGGGTTTACTAGAGTCAATAATCTAGTTCACATCGCCATGTGATTAACACCCAAAGAGTACTAAGGTGTGATCATGCTTTGCTTGTGAGAGAGGTTTAGTCAATGGGTCTGCCACATTCAGATCTGTATGTATTTTGCAAATTTCTATGTCTACAATCCTCTACACAGAGCTACTCTAGCTATTTGCTCCCACTTTCATATGTATCTAGATCGAGACTCAGAGTCATCGAGATCAGTGTCAAAGCTTGCATCGATGTAACTCTTTACGAAGAACTCTTTATCACCTCCATAATCGAGAAATATTTCCTTAGTCCTCTAAGGATAATTTTGACCAATGTCCAGCGATCTACTCCTAGATCACTATTGTACTCCCTTGCCAAACTCAGGGCAGGGTATACAATAGGTCTGGTACACAACATGGCATACTTTATAGAACCTATGGCTGAGGCATAGGGAATGACTTTCATTCTCTCTCTATCTTCTGCCGTGGTCGGGCTTTGAGTCTTACTCAACTTCAACCCTTGCAACATAGGCAAGAACTCCTTCTTTGACTATTCCATTTTGAACTACTTCAAAAACTTGTCAAGGTATGTACTCATTGAAAAAACTTATCAAGCGTCTTGATCTATCTCTATAGATCTTGATGCTCAATATGTAAGTAGCTTCACCGAGGTCTTTCTTTGAAAAACTCCTTTCAAACTCTCCTTTATGATTTCTAGAAAATTCTACATTATTTCCGATCAACAATAGGTCATTCACATATACTTATCAGAATGGCTGTAGTGCTCCCACTCACTTTCTTGTAAATACAGGCTTCTCCAAAAGTATGTATAGAACCATATGCTTTGATCACACTATCAAAGCGTACATTCCAACTCCGAGATGCTTGCACTAGTCCATAAATGGATCACTGGAGCTCACACACTTTGTTGGCACCATTTGGATCGACAAAACCTTCTGGCTGCATCATATACAACTCTTCTTTAAGAAATACATTAAGGAATGCAGGTTTCTCATCCATTTGCCAAATTTCATAAAATGCGGCAATTGCTAACATGATTCGTACAGACTTTTTAAGCATCGATACAAGTGAGAAAATCTCATTGTAGTCAACACCTTGAACTTGTCGAAAACATTTTTGCGACAATTCGAGCTTTGTAGATAGTAACACTACTATCAGCGTCCGTCTTCCTCTTGAAGATCCATTTTATTCTCTATGGCTTGCCGATCATCGGGCAAATCAACCAAAGTCCATACTTTGTTCTCATACATGGATCCTATCTCAGATTTCATGGCCTTAAGCCATTTCGCGGAATCAGGGCACATCATCGCTTCCTCATAGTTCGTAGGTTCGTCATGGTCTAGTAACATGATTTGTAGAATAGGATTACCGTACCACTCTGGTGCGGAACGTACTCTGGTTCACCTATGAGGTTCGCTAGTAACTTGATCTGAAGTTTCATGATCATCATCATTAACTTCCTCACTAATTGGTGTAGGCATCACTAGAACTGATTTATGTGATGAACTACTTTCCAATTCGGGAGAAGGTACAATTACCTCATCAAGTCTACTTTCCTCCCACTCACTTCTTTCGAGAGAAACTCCTTCTCTAGAAAGGATCCATTCTTAGCAACAAAGATCTTGCCTTTGGATCTTTGATAGAAGGTGTACCCAACAGTTTCTTTTGGGTATCCTATGAAGACACACTTCTCTGATTTGGGTTCGAGCATATTAGGCTGAAGCTTTTTCACATAAGCATCGCAACCCCAAACTTTAAGAAACAACATCATAGGTTTCTTGCCAAACCACAGTTCATACGGTGTCGTCTCAACGGATTTAGACGGTGCCCTATTTAACGTGAATGCAGCTGTCTCCAATTCATAACCCCAAAAAGATAGTGGTAAATCGGTAAGAGACATCATAGATCGCACCATATCTAATAAAGTACTGTTACGACGTTCGGATACACCATTATGTTGTGGTGTTCCAAGTGGCATGAGTTTGTGAAACTATTCCACATTGTTTTAATTGAAGGCCAAACTCGTAACTCAAATATTCGCCACTGCGATCAAATCGTAGAAACTTTATTTTCTTGTTACGATGATTCTCCACTTCACTCCGAAATTCTTTGAACTTTTCAAATGTTTCAGACTTGTGTTTCATCAAGTAGATATACCCATATCTGCTCAAATCATCTATGAAGGTCAGAAAATAATGATACCCACCACGAGCCTCAACACTCATCGGACCGCATACATCGGTATGTATTATTTCCAATAAGTCAGTTGCTCGCTCCATTGTTCCGGAGAACGGAGTCTTAGTCATCTTGCTGTAACATCCCAATTTTCAATTTGGATGTTATACATAGGTCATCATATGCATATCATATTTTTATTTGCATTTTGGTTTTGGATCCTAGAAATCCTAAGCAACTCAGGGACCCACGCAGAGAGTTGGGGATTTCATTTATTTTCATATTTGAATTTGCTCAAATTTGAAAAAGAGGATCATTTTGGTTTTAACAATTTTTTCTCTCTGAAATATTTCCAATATAAAAATAAAAGAAAGGAGATAAAATGACTTCTCCAAAATAAAAGAAATATTGGAGGAAAAATATTAAAATCAAATAAATAATTTTATTGGGATTTTATTGCTATTTTATAGGAAATAGAAAATATGCATTTTTTTAAACTTGCATTTTTAGGCCAGAAAAATGTTCATTTTGTTCTAAATATTTTATTTAGACAGTGAAAATTATTTTTGGCATTTTTAGAATTTTTTATATTTATTTAGGATTTTCCCTTTTCGAGAGCTTTTTTAAAAAGCTTTCGGACTGCACTGGACCGCAGCCCAGCCGGCCCACTCGCGCTATCGTCTCCGCGTCCGCGCCGCGCCGTGCGGCCGGCGGACTCCACAGGGAGTCCGGCTCGGACTCGCCGCCGCTGCCCCCTCCCCCAAGCAGCCGCTGTCCCCCTCCTTTAAATACCCCGCCGCCGCCCCTCTCCCCACCCAGCCCCGCACCGCCCCCAGCGCCGCCGCAGCCGCCGCCCCGCGCCGCCTGCTGCCGCGACCATCACCGCCCGCGCGCCGCTGCTGCCCGCGCCGCGCCGTCGCCACCGCCTCGCCCCGCCACCGTTGACCCACGCCGCCCCGCATCGCCAGATTCCTCCGCCGCCGCCGGTTTTCGCCCGCGAACCGGTAAAACCGCAAAAAGGCGCCACCATTTTTCTTAAAACCCTAGATCGGTTTTTTTAGATCGGTTTTCTTGGGTTAGTTCTATTTTACGAACGTTCGTTCATTTAGTTCTTATAACGAACGAATTCGTTTGTTTGCCTTTGTTAGCGGGCGTTCACGCCGTAGTCTTTTTCTTTTTATTTTATTTTCGGCCAGGGACCTATCCGCGATTATTTTTATCGTAGATTAGCCCCTGATCTTCAAACCCTCGCAACTTTTTAACCGTTCGTCTAAATCTAGTGAAACAAACGCCAAAATCTTCATCTTGAACCCCTCTTTACTGTTAAACAACTTGAACATGGTTTCGACAATTTAAAATTTGGTTTCAAGCAGATTTGAATTCGAATTTTGTTTGATCGTAGTTTGAGTTTCCTAGCTCCGATTTGATCGATTCTTTTTGCAAATCGAAGCTCTTCAGTTGAATTTTCAGATTTGATCTTTCTCATCTGAGTTTTCCCCTTGCATGCTTATGTATTCTATTGTTTGTTTGTTTATGTATAGCTTGAGTGCTTATGTATGCTATTGTTTGTTTGCGATAGAATTTCCGGAGTGCGAAGCGTGCTACTACGAGTCTCTAGGGTTTGCGGATCATCAGCAAGGCAAGTATCACATTGATCATACTTCTTTATTACCCGGTTTTTATGCATTAGTTACAATCCTCAAACATTGCATGGGTAGGATCTGTTTAACATGTGGGTTTGGGAAGTAGATGATGAGGTAGAACCTATTGCCCTTTTATATAAAACCCTTGGGAGTTACTTCTACGTTATGCTTATACCGCTATGCTATGCTAGTAGACGTGGTTTGGTTTGAGTCTATCCATGACGGTTGTGATATTGTTAATTAATGGTTAACTTAAGGTGGCTACTTAAATACACATCTAGGTGGATTGGTTGTGGGCACCTGGAGAATCCAGTGTTGTCCTAGGATATCCTGGAGTACCCTTGTGATCATCCTACGGCTCGCCACCCAGGCTCAAAGGGATCATAAGATTATTCATGCTAGAAACTTCCGTGTGCAGCCACAAGCCATTATGGGCTCTGGCATAGTTGAGTATGTCGTGTGACCTCTTTCAGTGGTAGACTAGCACATGTAGGGGATGTAGGTGGTACGGTCTACCCATCGAAATAGTTAATGCTTCTAGAAAACTGTGTCTTGGTCATCCGTTTCTCAAACACAATGTAGTGCGAGAAAACCAACGGAGGAGATTGAGTCTTGCGGGGAAAACTGTACAAACCTCTGCAGAGTATACAAACTAATCATGATTAGCCGTGTCCCCGATTATGGACATCTTGAGTATCTGGTTCTTGAATTATTGATTTGATCTCATCATGTTACTTAATTAATTTGTTGGGTTGTTAATATTATCTTGGGATTGAGTTGGGGTTACCTTCTCAATAATTTTCAACAAACTTTTTAGTTAAATAAAATTTATTCCTTTGTTGTAGGGATAAATTAGCTTTATGCAAAATTAACCTCAGAGCCTCCACCAGCCAAATATGCATGTAGTGATTTCTATTATTCATCATTGCTCTATGGTGTGAATTTGCCAGTACATTCAATGTACTGACCTATATGGCTGCAACGTCTCATGTTGCATGTCGGTGTACAAAAGTAGGGGCTCTCCTTTTTACCCCTTTACTTGTGCACGGGCAGTCGGAGCCGCGCCCACGGCCACACCAAGCAGGGCAGAGGAGGGAAGCCGGAGCACAAGGCAACCAAAGCAACACCAAGGCCAAGAGACACGAAGAGCAAGGGGGCGAGGTGGACTACCCCTGCCAAGACCCTTGCCGGGGTGGCCTCCGCGGCCCCGGCAAGAGCCTTGCCGGGGCAACTTGCCCGACGCCAGCATAGTGTGCCACCCTTGAGCCCACGGGTTCCAACACCACCAACAAACCACATTGGAACCAAGGCTCGGGAGGCACCTCTGTGGTGGCATGCAGATCTTCGTCAAGATCATGAACACATAAGATCAGATGCGGACCAGAAGACGACGACCCTCGGCGAGATCCTTGCCAAGGAGATCCACGAGACCCCCGGCAAGACCCTTGCCGGGGACGACCATGGTGCCGCGGCAAGACCCTTGCCGGGGCCCCGGCAAGGCCCTTGCCGAGGACACTTACGGGGCCGTGGCCAGGCCCACGTCTGCCAAGACTACACCGCCGCTCCCATGCAGCTGCTAGCTCAACTAGCTGGGCAGGCACCTGCGTGGCAGCGTGCGGCCTCTATGCCGACTCAGCTAGCACATGCGTGGTGGCATGTAGATCTTCGTGAAGACTCCACCACCACACCAGCCCAGCAGCCAGCCAACGTGGCGCTACAACGCCTCGTCAGCTCGGACGCGCGTCGCAGCCAGGCGAGGTGGCGATAGCTGGGACGAGCCTCCTTGCCGTCCCTAATAAAGCAAGAGGGGCACGTCGGCAGTGCATTAAATGCGTTTGTCCGACGGTGCCAAAGGATAGACTCATCCACTGTACACCTTTCCACCTCCTATGTGCCACTGTGGCAACCCCTTTTGTCTATAAAAGGAGGCCCGAGGCGACCAGGAGGAGGATTCGGATCTTTTGGACTAGGGACACACCGTAGCTAGTTCAAGAACTCAAGAACACTCAAATACATACACCAAAGCAGGACTAGGGGTTCACGAATCCTCGCGGCCCGAACCTAGGTAAACGATCCTTGTGCTGGCTTCTGGACATGCTCTTTGCACAACCCTGCAACCGCCAACCATAGAAGGGATCCCAGTGATCCCATAGGTGTCGTTTCCACCGACATCTTTGGCGCGCCAGGTAGGGGGGCACAGTTGTGAAATTCCGGTCTAGCGGTTAGCCTAGCAGTTCTTCATCGCCATGGCTCCCAAGAAGAAGACGATCACGGTGACCGGTTCATCCGGAGCCGGACGGCCCGCACCGGAGCGGGCGAGCAGCGGGTCGGTCGCGGACAGAACCCGAGGCGCGGCCCGCAAGCACCAACATCGCTCTAGCAGTCAGATCCTGGCAAGCGGCGTCGTTCATGCGCAAGACGACGGGCCGCACGTCGCCGAACACAAGGACGGAGCTGGGCCCCCCGCAGGCAGCACGGGGCACTCTAGGGGTGGTGCCATGCCACCTACGGGCGGCGCAGCAACCTCCAAGACGCCTACGCCGGCGCCCACAATGCGCTCTTCCCAGGGTGTGCGCGACGAGCAGCGTCACCACGCCGGTGACCCCGGATGCCGCCGTGGGTAGAGTCATGTGCCTCATTCGCGGGAGGAAGGAGGCCAGCATGCCCGCCGAAGTGCTGGCGAAAATGGCGCACAGCCGCCAGGCCGTGATAGAGCTCCTTCTAACGTGGTTAGAAGTCGGAGCGCGTCACAGTCCACGCAGCTTTCGCAGCCACCCACGCCAGCAGAAGCTTTGGCGCGCGCGCAGCTGCTCCTCGACTTCCCTCCTGCCGCGGAAAAGCTCGACGAGTGGAGAGCCACCATACGGAGCCTCGTTGGTGTCGCCAACGAAGATGAACCGCGACTAGCAGGGCCCTCGGGCCGACGCTCCGTCGAGCCACCACATGCCAGCGGTGGAAGGACCGGAGGCGCTGCAGCCATGGTGCACTCTCCTCCCCCACGCCAGTTGCCGCGGATGCCGGTCCGTCGTGATGATGCTTGTGATAACATTTCCATAGCGTCGTCCGACCCACGGACCCACCACGATCAGCACCAAGTTCTTCGGGAGCGAGCCCATGAAGACGCTCGAACCACCATCGAGCGCCGGCGTGATGCGCACCACCAGTCAGATAGGCGGGCAGGGCCCACTATGGACCACCCAGCGCCAGGAGGCTCCGGTGGCCTACCCTACGAGGTGGGTTGCCCGGCCTTTACCCGTGAGCTGCGGTAGTTCTAGTGGCCGTCCCACCGCACGTTCAAGCCCGCCGTCGACGAGAAGTACAACGGCAAGACCCACTCGTCGGAGTTCCTCAGCATCTACACCATCGCGATGCAAGCCGCTGGAGCTCGCGACGACAAGGTGCTTGCCAATTACTTCCTGTTGGCGCTGAAACCCAATGTCATGTCTTGGTTGATGCACTTGCCGGCGGATTCCATTTCTTCTTGGTCGGATCTGTGTCATGAGTTCGTTGGTGCCTTCACTGGAGGCCACCAAGCTCATGTCCAGGCAAGCGATTTGCATATCATTCCCAGAAGGAAGGTGAAAACCTGCGCAAGTACATACACAGGTTCAGCCGGGTGCAATACAACATCCTAGATGTTCATCCCGCCGCCGTGATCAATGCGTTCCATCAGAATGTGCGCAACCAGAAGATGCATGAAGAGCTAGCGATGAACAAGGTTAAAGATGTGGCTGAACTTTATGTTCTGGCCGATAGATGTGCCCGAGCTGAAGAGGGAAGGAAGTACCCCGGCGAGGATGCCGGCGCGGAAACCGACTCTACGGACGAAGACACCGCCGCCCCGACGAAAAAGGGTCGGCGCCGCAACAGGAAGCGTAAGGGCAAGGCCGTGCTTGCCGTCGAGGGATCCGACGACACCGACGCCGCCAAGAAGGCCAAGGTAGACGACCCCGGCAAGGAGATTGCCGGGTGCACCGCTTGCCGAGCCTTGGCGGCTGCCGAAAAGCCAGGGGGCTCCGACAAGCTGTATTGCAAGATCCACCGCACCAAGGGCCACGACCTCCAGAACTGCCAACAAGTTGAGCTGCTTGCTAAAAAGCAAAAGGCCAAGTATGAGAGGCGGGACAAGGAGAAGGGTCAGGATGGTGCCGAAGGATCCGACAAGAAGTGTGGCAGCCAAGGAGGCCGCCGCGGCAAGGATAACCAGCAAGAGAGGCCCGCTCGGGGCCGCGACAAGAAGCAGGAAGACGACGATCATGATGAGGATGACGAGTCCGGCGAGCATGAGTTCCAGAAGGCTACGGAGGCCATGTGCGTCGATGGTGGCGCCTCGCTGCATACTTCTCACCGCCAGCTCAAACAGTGGGCGCACTACAAAAAAAAGACACACCTGTGACATTTTGGGCCGAACGAAAATCTTTTCTGTCATACTTATGACACTTCTATGACGATAATTGTGACAAAACCCGGTATCATCATAGATGTGGTGGGGTCCTACTTCTATGACAAAAAATCATGACAGAAAATGGGCTTTTCGTCCTGGGTGGACCGGAGATGCAGCTGCATGACATTCTTTGGGCCGTCCATGATGGAAAAAACCATGGTAGAAGCGAGGGCGCGGAAAATATCGGGGAGTCCCCGGTTACGGTGGGTGGTCGGGGCCGAGCGATGCGCGTTTCTCTCGTACGTACGCGCGTGTGTGCGAGGCGTTGGGCTCTAACTGAACCCGAGCAAGGTGTTGGGCTCTAACTGAACCCGAGCGATTGCACTGCAGGCTACGCGTTACTGAACCCGAGTGATCGATCGATGGCTGTTAACTGAACCCGATCGAGCGATTCCTTCGCTTCTGCTGCTAACTGAAGCCGATCGATGCTGCCTCTGGATGAACAGCGAGCGTTGCGCCGGGGGGGGTTGGATGAACAGTTCCCGGTGGGGGTGGATGAACATGACCCCATGGCGTTGCCTCTGGATGAACAGTAAGCGTTGCTGGGGGGTTTGGATGAACAGTTCCCGGTGGGGGTGGATGAACAGGACCCCGATAGTTCGAGCCGGTTGGGGCTGGATGAATAGGACCCCGTGGAGGGCAGGATGAACAGGACCACCCCGTGGAGGGCAGGATGAACAGTAGACGGTGGAGGGCAGGATGAACAGTAGCCCTTGAGGGGTGGTTGAACAGGAGCCCGTGGAGAGGGCTGGTTGAACAGTAGCCGGTGGAGTAGCGCGCGGTGGAGGCTGGATGAACAGGAGCCCGTGAATGAACAGTCGCAGGTGGAGGCTGGAGGAGGTCGACGGTGGATGAACAGTAGCCCGTGGAGGCTGGAGGGGGTCGACGGTGGAGATGAACAGTATCCCGTGGAGTCCCGTTTTGCGGTACGCCACTCCCCTCCTGATGAACAGGACCCCCGTTTCGGCTGTAGCGCTCCAACACAAGTCCGTTTCCTCCGTTTTGCGGCACGCCCACCCCTCCCGATCAACAGGACCCCCGTTTCGAATGTAGGAGATCCGTTTCCTCCATTTTACGGTACGCCAGACCCCTCTCGATGAACAGGATCCCGTTTCGAACGTGGCCGGTTGAACACAAGGCCGTTTCCTCCGTTCTGCGGTACGCCAGGCCTTGTTTCCATCGGCTGTTTCGTCCAAGCCGGTTGGCTCCCATGCGTTCTGTTTCCTCCCGATGAACACGACGCATTCCGTTGGCTCCCCATGAACACGACGATGACGTTGTTTCTCCGTTCCGACCTAGCCATGTACACGAGCCCTGGCCGTACGTACGCGCGAGTAGGCGTTCGAGACCCCGCTCGTATGTACGTACGTGGCCGTTTTTACTTTCTTGCACCCTGGCCGCTGTACGTACGTGTACATGCTACGTGCGCGCCTCTACTACGACACGTGTGCGCCTCTACATCGACCAGTATGTACGTACACATTCGCGACCAGAATGAGAACGCTATGTACGGTTCGACCAGGTGGGTCCCGACTGTCAGGCACTTCCTTCCGTGCGAAGATGTAGCTGGTGGGTCCCAGCAGTCAGGGGGAAACGTTTTTTTTGCAAAACACGGTGGCCCCTTTGGTGGGTCCCCGCTGTCAAGTGGAGGAATAATTATTTTGCGCGTAATAAGGAGGCACTTCCTTGCTGCGGCCGTGGACCCAGCTGTCAGCCTCTCCACGTACTGTCCACGTCCGATGGAAGTCGTTTCTTGACCACGTTGACCACGCCGCGCCGAGAGCACCAGGGCGGTGGACGACGGCGAGGCCTAGGAAGGGGACGACGCGGAGCCGAGGAAGACGCGGCAGTGGAAGCCCGCGCGGAGAGGAGTACGAGGGTTCAGTGGTTCGGCTGCGGTGTGAGGCTGCCGTCGCCGCAGGGCCTGGCGAGCGGTGGGAATAGTAGGGGGCGGTGAGGCCTCCGCGGCAGCACAGCCGGCCACGGGAGGCAGGGGCATGCGGCATGATCGGCGCTGCTTTGGGCGGCTGGAGCAACAAGACCAGAGGTTGAAGAAGCACTACGACCGTTGGATGGACATCGTACGATCACTTGATCTAGAATCATGCATATTGACTAAGTTGACAAAGCCCTCCGTCCCCGTCAACTTAGTAGGCCCACAAGTCAGCCTGCCACTATACTGGGTCCCAGCTAGCAGGGGGAGTATTCATTTTTGTGTGCATAAGGACGCACTTCCTTGCGTGCGAAGATATAGCTGGTGGGTCCGAGCTATCAGTGGGCGGTAACGTTTTTTTCGCGAAATACAGAGGCCCTTTCGGTGGGTCCCAGATGTCAGGTGGAGGAATCATTATTTTGCGCGTAATAAGGAGGCATTTCCTTGCGTGCGACCGTGGACCCAGCTGTCAGCCTCTCCACGTATAGTCCACTTCAGATGCATGTCGGTCGTTGACCACGTTGACCAGGCCGCGCCGAGAGCACCAGGGCGGTGGACGACGGCGAGGCCTAGGAAGGGAAGGACACGGAGGCAGGGAAGACTCGACAATTGTTTCCCACGCGTAGGGGAGTACGACTGTACGAGGGTTTACTGGTTCCTCTGCCGTCACCGGAGAATAACAGCAGGTGTGGGTGAGTAGAGGGATGGCTAGGCCAGCGATGGGAGTACAGTGGGGCGGTGAGGCCTGCGCGGCAGCACAGCCGGCCGTGGGGAGGAGGGAGCAGGCAGTCCCGCCGGCGCTTGTTTGAGCGGCTGGAGCAGGAAGAGCAGAGATTGAAGAAGCATGATGGCCGTTGGATGGACATCCAACAGTCACTGCTTGTGCGTCAACCTTTTTTTAGGAAAGCCTCAAATCTGTGGAAAACAGCATACAACCCATCTGCCATTATTTCTAATAAATTGCAGCCCATTTGCTAATTCTTAAGGTTTTTTGGAGCCCATATTCTTTTTGTTAGCATTACAGCCCATATTGTGGCCACGGTTAAAAAATTATACGAAATTTTGCATATTTCGGTGCGGTCCGAACTGTTTTTAATCCCGAAATTTCGAGTCACATTCAAACCGATTTTAAAAATAAATGTATATCAATATAAAATCCAACAAATTGTCCACGCATAAAAATTAATGCAATTTAAAATCTCGAAATGAAAAAAGAAATTTGAAACTAATTGCCGGTTTGATGTGTTTTAAAAATGTACAGCCCATTTCTCATTACTGATTGGCCATTTTCTCGTCCAGCCGAATGAAGCTCTCCTCGTCTTGAAAGATTTGCAGCCCAACAGGCCTGACAAAGCGACTTACTTGGCAAATTACAAAAAAAACTGGGCTAGCCATTTTCAGAAAGAAAAAAAACTACTGGGCTGGTCTGTGGTAAACATAAAAGAGAAGGCTGTCTAGACAGGCCAGGGTGCCCCGCACAGCCCAGTTGACACCCTGCTTCCATCTCAAAAACAAATTAGATAAATGCCACTCCAATTATGGTGATTCATAAAAATGCCACTGCAATTTCCAAACTTTGAAAAATGCCACTGCAATTTTTGCAAACTTTGGAAAACGCCACTGCAATTTGCAAACTTTGAAAAACGCCACTCCAGACTTCGAAAAATGCCACTGGAAATGGCATGAAATGGCATTTTTCAGAGTTTGGAAATTGCAGTGGCATTTCTCGGAAACACCAGATTTGGAGTGGCATTTATCAAATTAACCCCTCAAAAATAACTGGGCGAGCTGCTGGGCCCCTGGTGTCAGCCGCTCGTTGTGCAATTCTCTCGTTTATTGACTATGTTGACAATGGCATGGGACCCAGATGTCAGAAATCCATTAGGAGGAGCCATTTTTTATTGGCTTGAAATAAGGAGGCACTTGCTTGCGTACTACCATGACCTTGGCGGGTCCCTGCTATCATCCTCTCCACGTACAATCATCTCCTGATTGTGTACGCGTCAACTTGGTAGGCCCACAAGTCAGCCTCTAAACCCGTGGAGGACAAATACAACCCATTTAAAAAAATAACAACCCATTCCATACATTCGAATGGAAAGTTCAACATTCAGAGCAAAGTAACAGGTCTGGTCCACATATAGAGTACTGAACTTCCAGGTTGACAACCATCAGAGCCAAGTTAACTATCTACTCCCACTAATACTCTAGTAGCGTACAAGTACTAACTAGACGATGCCGGCCGCCATCTGCGGTACAGGCTAAACGCCAGCACTGGCGTCCTCCGCCTCGCCTCGGACTTGCCAGAGGTGCGATAGAGCACGTTGCTCACGCGTGTTGGCCCTTTCCATGCCGGCGTGGTCCACCGAAGCTTCGGCTTCTAAGCGGGAAACACACTTGACGAGCTGGTAGTTAAAATCGGCGTCGCGAACGCGTTCGTGCCCGACAGCCTCCAGGGCTATTTGCCGGGCGCCGGCCTCCACGTAGTCGGCCCAGTTGCGGGCGCTCTGCTCGCGACTCAGAGTGTCGGTGCGCTGCTGCTCCATGTCCCGCTGGCGGCGCAAATCGGCGATATGCTGCTCCTCCGCCAAGCGGTCGCGCTCCAACAACTCCTGCTCCTCCACCAGGCGGTCGCGCTCCAACAACTCCTCGATCTCCGCATTGCCATCTAAAGACCGATAGAATGCCTCCTCCCTCCGTCTGCCTTCCAGTGAAAAACCGAACACTAGTTCCGGCGGTGACCGCCTCCGGTGTCGCCTATCGCGGACGGGCGGGGGCATGGCGGACGTGGCGAGAGCGAGGATAAGTGGCGATCGACGTTGGGCCGGTGGGGGCTTATGAGGATAGGGCCAGTCGGGTGATGGTGCCACCGGAGAAGCCCTGGAAACAGTAAGTATAGGCGGAAGGTAGGCGAACTAGCGTGTCGCGGGAAACGCGACGGTCATCGCAGTCATCGGAATTCAATGCATAAGCAGGCATGGCTTAGCGCGCCAGCTTGCCGTGGAAAACTAGAAAAACTGAAATTATGACTGTGCCGCCCCGTCCCTTCAGTGGTGCGTCCCGTCCGTGCTGGGTCGCATGCCGGCATGACGGTCAAACGAGTGCACTCGAATCATCCAGATGAGGTACTCACTCCTTGTCAAAAATGATTCCACCACTCATCATCTACCTTGGTTGGTTAGATTTTTGAATTAAGCCCTGCAAACCGGAAAGGAGGTACTCCCTCCGTCTAGGTGAATAAGTCATCTTAGATTGTGCACCGTGACCAAGGAGGAGGGGAAAACGAGAGAACTTAATGTTTATTTGCTAATTAATAGCATTGCATGCAATGAACTAACCACTGCATGTCGTGTTTGGTAGTCTCAAGTCATTAAAAGCATGCACACCCACATCTTTTATTGGTTGATATGTCAAGAAACAAGAAACGAGGTATAAGTTAATGCACCGCCCCTAAGTGTTTTGGGATTATTTGGTTTTCGTAAGATGACTTACACACCTAGACGGAGGGAGTAGTACGTGCGTGATCCGCTATTTATTCGTGTAGGATCGAGTAGGTCGTTTTTTGAATTGAGCCCTGCAAACCGGAACGGAGGCAGTACGTGCGTGATCCACTATTTATCCGTGTAGGATCGAGTAGGTCAGATAGTGTACGTGTAGGATCGAGTAAGTCGGATGGTGTACGTGTACGATCGCATTAGCTGATGAATGTTCGCTGGGAGATAAGGAATTTGCGAACGTTTTTGCTGGCAGTTTCTTCAGATTCGCATGGCATTTTCTTCAGAGCAGCTTGTCAGTTTCTTCAGAGGTAGGCATTTTTATTCAAAAAACTATCACTTCGGATCTTGCGTCGGAACTAAAACTGCCAGGAGCGCATTAGTAGGCTAGCTAGTGATCGATCAGTAACTTGTAAACACTTAGCGAACAGAAATAAGGAACTGTTAGTAACTTGTAAACACTGAGAACACAGAAATAAGGATCATGCTCTGCACAGCAGTAAGAGCCGATCCGTTCAAAATGTTCACACAAGACTCACAGGCTCGCATTGTAATATGTTCACATTAGTAGCCCAAATTCTAAACCAACTAGTACGATTCCCATACATAAGATCAACATGTTACTGCATCTCAATGATTCATATATCATATATAAATATGTAGCTCCAAAAGCAAAGATCTAGAAAAAACATATGTTCTTCCTACTAACATCGATGCTTCTCTTGGCCAACATTCAGTACAGACTGAAAGACAAATTTGTTTGTGAAGTCTACAATTCCTCTTGCAAACGTAAGTGGTTTCACCAACAGCTGGAACCATGAGAATGAAGCACACATGATGGAGGAACATCCGCTGCAATATGATTTGGTCTTCTCTCGATCACACGGCGAGACTATATTCGGAATACAAACTTTAACTTAGGCAAAATGATGCCCATTGTATAATAACACCAGAGCAATGAAGCACCTAGTGTTGGCCAATAAATAATACAGTACTACTTTTCTGCAGTCCATGAAGTGACTATCCAATCTTTCTGTGTCTATTTTCAAATGGCACCGCATGCAGTGACGATACTATTCTCTTGTGCAGTTCAACCAAAATTGCGGTCACTTTGTGTGTTTGCCAAATAGCAACGGGCAGACATCTTTGTCTGCACAAATATCAAGCAGCTAGTAAACATATACCCCACCTTGTATTTTCGGTTTAAACATGTCTCTTCCGCTTAGCATCTGTCATGTTTTGCACTGGACAATTTGATACAGTCATGTTTTGCCCTGGAAAATTTCATATTGAATTGATTTGCTGGTTCGTAGCAGAAATATAGCGCCTATTCTTCATTAGACCAAGGATATCCATGTTCGCAGTGATGGAAGAGGTGAAATCGATACAACCAAAATTGATTATCCAATCATTGAATCCTGTCCTGCACCTCCAATGTAGGTCCACCCTGCCAATAAATTCACATGCAAACCACTAGTATTACTATCTAATGAAAGTACAAAAAGAGTAGCAATGTAGTAGCAAACCATGTACCTTCGTAATGAATAGCTCATAGTGCCACCAATTGGATATAAAGGTTTGGAAGAAAACATGCTCTTAATGTTGAACCAGTTGGACGTTTTGTGCAGTTCCACTAAAATCAAGCATCCTTGTTTGCATAGATATTGAAAGTGTGATTACTATAAAAGTGGCACTAGTTGAAGCATAGACTCACAAATATAAGCATTCCAATTTCTTAATGGAAAAAGGTAGCAAGACTGTTTCTAACCACTTGTTTGAAGGAATAAATAAGGCAACAACAGCTAATGTCAGAAAGGCATATATAGTTCTTTCTGAAAGAATGATCGATTCCTGACCTTTCCTCTTCTTTTAAGCATATTTTGTGCAGTTCAACTAAAATAAAATGCCATCACCGCCTTGACAATTCAGTGACACTGTACAAAAGGAAATGACTTAACATTACATCATGATGTCAGGTATGTAGTCGACAGGCATTAGAGACAAACATACAGACCTCCTCCGATAACATAATGAACATTAATTTTAACAAAGGTGTGACTAGCTTTACCGGGATAATTTGAGTGAACTCTACACCCTCTGTTCCTTAATATAAGACGTTTTCGCAGTTCAATTTAAAGTACCCAAACGTTCAGTATTTAGAAAAACAGGTAGTAGTTTTCTTGAGCACATATCTAGGAAAGCTTGCCACACTTTATATATGTCCATACGCTAATGCAACACCATTCGAATAGTACAAATATACACTAATCCAGTGGCTAGTGCAACAGTAGAGTAGTTATTTTATTACAGGGTACAGTATAATGGTTTTACTGAACAGATTTCCATAAGCTCTAGCACTGGAAGATTTCTATAAGAATTAACAATACAAAATGTAAAGGTAACAAGTTTCAGCATTGGTATACTAGCTGTGCAAGAGCATTAAACCAAATACAAAAGTCTGAAGGTAACTAGCATTATTAACTAATGACAGTATTAAAAAATTGTAAACCATGTACCTTCAAGGTAAATATCATTTTGAACTCGAATGGACATGAAAAATTGCTATCCCAATCTTGATAATTGATCAAACATAAAAACTTGATTGAACGAATCAATACAATAGCCAAAGGAGGAGGTGCCCACTCTTGACCTTTCCTCTTGTCTTCATAATTTTTTTTGCAGTTTAACCAAAATAAAATGACATCAGCGCCTTGGCATTTTGGTGACACTGTACAAAAAATTGACTTATCTCATGAAAGTGAGGTATGTAATCTATAAGCGTTAATAGTGCAAAAATCTGAAGGTAGTAACAAGTTTCATCGTTGGTATACTGGCTGTGCAACAACATTAGAATACCTTACCTGAAAAATCTTTAATACATCCACAATCAACAGCTAACCCTGAAATAATCTAGAGATATTAAATGGCATTGCTTAAATTTATCGGTGGCATTAGAATGAATGCGACATTAGTTAAATGTGGCATCACTTTAGCAATAGCATTGGTTGACTTTACCGCTGGCGTTATACTAATAGCAAAAAAGTGGCAATAAGAGCATGGGAGACCCATTCGGACAGTGGGCGCACCAATACGATGTACCTCCACGGACGCATAGAGTGGTGAGGGAGGTATGGTTGCCCAGAGTAACAAATATCCAGGCAGCATATGTGGATTACGTCCCATTTTTGTTCTCTTTAGCCACCTTTTTCTCTATTGCGTTGTCATGCCTTTCTACCCTTCTTCAACCAAGAGACACGAGACTCGTTCCTTAGCTAATGATTTTCCCCTTTTTAACCTAGATGCGGGTTCGATGCCTACTCTCTTGGACAGTACAGTCTCCCTTCCTTTCCTTATTCAACCCAGACATGGATTAGTCTACATGAAGTAGGGTTTCCTTTAATAGTGCAAATTAAGGTTTTCGTCTGCATGACCAGCAGAGCAGAGGACAGGAAATTGGGAAGATGGTGGAGTGGAAAAAGATCCACATGCAGCGACAGTGGCGGAGCCAGCTCAAGTTTAGAGCCTGGGCAAGATCTAAGTGCTGCCATATTAATTTGTTTTTGCCCAAACAAAATTCTACGCTCGTGGCAGATGGGGCAATAGAACAAGGGTATGGTTCGAAAAGAGGTAGCATACCTGAGGGTCGGCGGGAAGTGGCTTCACTCGTGGTCGTCGTCCTCCGCACGCACTACGGTAGCGAGCTTGGGGACGGAGGCCATCCCGCGCGGGTGCTAGGTCTGAGAGGACGGCCTTGTTGTCACTACGTGACCTCGCTCGCCGACGACGAGTGCGTCAACACTGCACGTCCTTTTCTTCCTCGGCGGATCTATGACCACCGGTGAGGAGGAAGAGAGAGGCCGTCTTTTTTAGATGTGGAGAGAGGGTGATAGTGTGAGAAGCAAGTGGGCAGCCCTTAGCAAGAAAGCTCTGAAGCTCCAGCCTATATATCTTTTTTATAGTACTAGTACTAGAGGTGGAGTAGTTGTAGAGTAGTTCATATTTTCTCTGCAAACAGTACCAGTTAGTCGTGCTTCAAAACTGAACGGCACGCCTTTAAAAAAATAAAGTCGATAACTAATGCGGCACCTCGGGCCAACGCGGCCAGATCGCATTTTGCACGAGAAATTACACACCATGTTTCGTTGACATGTGGTACCGTTCCAACATGTTAGTGAGACGACGGCGAGTCCTTTTGTACAATTTCTGAAAGGACGTGTAGGCTGGGGCGCCTCTTCGTGTACCATGGCAAACTGGCAACCGTCCACCGACTCTTCGCCTTTCCCTCTCGATTTGGAACTGATGTCGCACGCTCTTCCTCCCTCCTCCATTTTCCTTCACCCTTCCTTCTGCCATTGTTCGATCGTATTCTCCATGGAGGGAACAAGCCGGAAATGACCCCGTTATTCTTGCCCCGATCTAAAAGATGACGTGGTGGGGGAACTCATTGATCGGTGCGACGTCATCACCTTGGCTAGCATGGCAGGTTTGTTCAAGAACATTCTCGACTCAACTAATAACATCAGTACAAGGAACCCAAGGGTCCAGGAGCAGTTTGATCTCCCCTATCTTCATCGCCGTGACCCTGCTGACTGGCGCGGGGACGAGGGAAGCCTCGCCTTGTGCAAGTTGATGTCGCTTGATAATGATACGTATGATGTTAAGATGCCATCGCTTGAGGGCAAGGCTTGGGCAGGCGGAAATGGAGATTGGGTTGTTTATATTGGGTACAATTGCGAGTGGGAACTTGTGAATGTGTACAGTCGTCAGCGGATTCCACTTCCAAAAATCTCCGAGTGCCCTGAGGTTGAGCACACAGATGATCTACGTATGTTCTAATATGATGATGGTGACTGTCGCCTACGGAAGATAGCAATTTGTCGAGTTCCCAACCTCTCTTGGAATTACAAGAACTATCAAGTTGTTGCTATCTTCGACAAGCTTGTTGTCGTCCTTCGTGGTTCGACTGGATGGTTATTGCTCAAAAATCAGTTTCTATACACGGATGTGTACTGTGATGCAATTGAATACGAGGGTCTTGTGTTTGCTGCCACCACTCGTGGCACTGTTTTTGCATGGGATCCTCGTAGTTTCGGTATGTTTGTCTTCCACCGTAGTTATAATTGTTTCATCCACATGCATGCGAGTTAGCAAGTTTCCCTTCTCTACTAATTAACCTTCTTCTTGTGTTTCCAAGGTCCTATGAACATTCCATCGCCTATACTTGAAATTTTTTATAACCAAGGGGGAGATGAAGATGGTGATGATCACGAGCATGAGGACGAGGAGGGCCCATGTACTCAGTGGCGCCTGGCAACTTCCGATGGATCACCCCTTCTTGTCTGTATACAGCCCACTGCTGATGTTACTACGGAGGGAGCAGGTGTTGTCTCCCATGGTAGCACTCTCTGGACCTATTACAATACCCGTCGCATGTTATTCGGGATGGATACTAGTGTGCTAGCGCCAACACCTTCTCCCTGGTACAGTATTGATAGTCTTGGAGCAAACTCGCTCTTCCTTGGACAAAACTATCCAATGATGGTGAAAGGCGATCCAACTGCTGTTTACACAACGTTACTACCATTTATGAGAAGCAACTGTATCTATACGTCGGACATTGCGTTGGTTCCCTACACTGGTTCTGATATCGCTTCAGCCTGGATGATCAGTCCTGCGTTGGTCTCGAGATTGACAGTACCTGGCTCTTCCGAGAGAATCACTTGTGGTTCAAAGCAAGCGTTTCCAATGCCGAGGATTGGTTGAGTTGAAGTTCATTTCATTGCTTGTTATTTGTTGTGTGATGAAAACTTTAGTATTTGCTAGAATGTTTTGTTGGAAATAATCTATAATCCAACATGTATCCTCGTTGTCGTTGTGTGTTGATGACTTGTTGTATTTAATGAATGGTACATTTCGGTTGCAAACGCATGTCATAGACTCAATTTATGAATGGTTTTCGAGTCACTTCTTGGGGTGTGATTACCGTAGTAGTATAGCTAGCATCCGGTTAGTATATGAAGTTGCCACATCACATAGAACCAACCTAATATTGGAGTATGCTAGCCCTCCACCGGCGCGCCGCTTCAAATGGCGGAGGAAGTGAGAGGTCGCGTCACCTTGTGTCCAGATCTGAGATGCCACGTGTACCAGATGAATGACTCCAAGTTCGACCACCGTGATGCTAGGTGCGAGCCCAGGAACACTGTTGGAGAGACCCCCCTCATAATTTTCCTACATTGGTCGTTTGATTCATAGGATAGAATGCTATAGGATTTTTTTCCTATGTAATCATGTTTTAATTGGCAATCTAGCATCCACTCCAACTTTTGTTTCACTTCCTTTGTTCCTACGAAGAGAGTACTTGCTCTAAATGATGTGCCGCTGCAAGAGCCGCCTATATTTATTAACCATGCTCTAAAAAGGTGGACCAGCTTTGGCTATAGTAGTACTGTACTAGGTTAGTAGGTGACCTTGCGCTTGGCTCTTCTCCTCTTCCGGAAGTCGAACAATAATGATGGTACTACAGTAGTACTTCTGGCAATCTGACACCAAATGAACTGCTGCACGTCCACCGCATGTAAGCAAAAGTTTCTCCTCGTGCTGTGAGCCACCTCGCACGTGTTGGCGAGGGAGAAGGCGTAGTAAGCAAGCTTCTCGTCGTTCTGCGAGTTGACGGGACACATCAAAGTTATTTATTAGTACTCTCTTCAAAAAGGGCCGACCATGTCCATGGCTACCATCCCGTGCTCTGTCATTGAGTACGTGCACTATTCACGTGCCATCGAGGAGAAAAAATATTGCGTAGTACTAGGTGCCATCGAAGTGCACGACTCACTTACGCACTGCATATCTCCATTTTCTTGCATGACACGCCACCTTGATGCTAGATTTCCCGCGTGTCATTGAGGCATATAGTATGATTTTGTAAAATGGAGGCATATAGATGTCCCGCGTGTCGGCAAAAGGATGAACAAAGCTCATGTCTTAAACGAAAGAGTGGAAGAACATAGATTCCCGACGACCGAGAAGGAGCAACAAACCTCGGGGTGGAGCGTCTGCACTCATAATATTTTATATTATTCAGCGATATAAAATCAACCAAATCTCTCCACGTTCGTATACCATTCTATAGTATGAGAATAACTTTGAACGTAAGCCATTGATTCACTCTATCCAATGTTCATAGTTGGAAAATCCAAACAAAACCAAGCATTGGATCAACTCTTTTTTCGAGATCAACTCTTTTAGCACTTACCGCCTGCCCACCTAGCCCACCTATATATCCGCTCACGTGTGATGACCACAGGAGCTATCCACTCAGATTGTATGTTAAAAAATAAAGGTCGATAACTAATGCGGCACCTCGGGCCAACGCGGCCAGATCGCATTTTGCACGAGAAATTACACACCATGTTTCGTTGACATGTGGTCCCGTTCCAACATGTCAGTGAGACGACGGCGAGTCCTTTTGTACAATTTCCGAAAGGACGTGTAGGCCGGGGCGCCTCTTCGTGTACCGTGGCAAACTGGCAACCGTCCACCGACTCTTCGCCTTTCCCTCTCGATTTGGAACTGCTGTCGCACGCTCTTCCTCCCTCCTCCATTTGCCTTCACCCTTCCTTCTGCCATTGTTCGATCGTCTTCTCCATGGAGGGAACAAGCCGGAAACGACCCCATTATTCTTGCCCCGATCTGAAAGATGACGTGGTGGGGGAACTCATTGATCGGTGCGACGTCATCACCTCGGCTAGCATGGCAGGTTCGTTCAAGCCCATTCTCGACTCAACTAATAACATCATTACAAGGAACCCAAGGGTCCAGGAGCGGTTTGATCTCCCCTATCTTCTTCGCCATGACCCTGCTCGCTGGCGAGCGGACGACGGAGACCTCGCCTTGTGCAAGTTGATGCCGCTTGATAATGATACGTGTGATGTCAAGATGCCATCGCTTAAGGGTAAGTCCTGGGCTGGCGCAAATGGAGATTGGGTTGTTTATATTGGGTACAATTGCGAGTGGGAACTTGTGAATGTGTACACTCGTCAGCGGATTCCACTTCCAAAAATCTCCGAGTGCCCTGAGGTTGAGCACACAGATGATCTACGTACGTTCAAATACGATCATGGTGACTGTCGTCTACTGAAGATAGCAATTTGTCGAGTTCCCAACCGCTCTTGGAATTACAAGAACTATCAAGTTGTTGCTATCTTCGACAAGCTTGTTGCCGTCCTTCGTGGTTCGACTGGATGGATATTGCTCAAAAATCAGTTTCTATACACGGATGTGTACTGTGATGCAATTGAATACGAGGATCTTGTGTTTGCTGCCACCACTCGTGGCACTGTTTTTGCATGGGATCCTCGTAGTTTCGGTACGTTTGTCTTCCACCGTAATTATAATTGTTTCATCCACATGCATGCGAGTTAGCAAGTTTCCCTTCTCTACTAATTAACCTTCTTCTTGTGTTTCCAAGGTCCTGTGAACATTCCACCACCTATACTTGAAAATTTTATAACCAAGGGGGAGATGACGATGGTGATGATCACGAGCATGAGGACGAGGAGGGCCCATATACTCAGTGGCGCCTGGCAACTTCCGATGGATCACCCCTTCTTGTCTGTATACAGCCCACTGCTGATGTTACTACTAAGGAAGCAGGTGTTGTCTCCCATGGTTGCACTCTCCGGACCTATTCCAACACCCGTTGCATGGTATTCGGGATGGATACTACTGTGCTAGCGCCAACACCTTCTCCCTGGTACAGTATTGATAGTCTTGGAGAAAACTCGCTCTTCCTTGGACAAAACTATCCAATGATGGTGAAAGCCGATCCAGCTGCTGTTGACACAACGTTACTACCATTTATGAGAAGCAACTGTATCTATACGTCGGACATTTCGGTGGTTACCTACCCTGGTCCTGATATAGTAGGCCGCTTCAGCCTGGATGATCAGTCCTGCGTTGGCCTCGAGATTTACAATAGCTGGCCCTTCCCAGAGAATCACTTGTGGTTCAAAGCAAGCGTTTCCAACGCCGAGGATTGGTTGAGTTGAAGTTCATTTCATTGCTTGTTATTTGTTGTGTGATGAAAACTTTAGTATTTATAATGTATCCTCGTTGTCATTATGGGTTGATGACCTGTTGTATGTAATAAAATGATATGCCTGTGATAAACTTACTAAATTTATGAATGGCTATCGAGTCGCTTCTCTGAGTGGGTGCTGCGACGAGGCAAAAAAGTATTTTCCGAATACATAATTGTACGTGCATTGCAACAGGTTATCAGATGAGGCCAATCAACAATAGTACACTATTTGTACTAGCTTCACATGCTGCACTATCTCTACGTCTACGTATGTAATACAACAAGTTTTAAACTTGAGACCAGCCGCCCATCCTCACAAAGAACACTTTTTAACCTAGCACAGACTCCAGGAAATTTGGCCACAGTGTGAGGTGGGCCATATGTTAATGTGTTCGCTGTACGTAACCAGCACCTCAAGTCCTCGATAGGAGTAGTAGGAGTAGTAGTACTAGGGTGGCATGGGCCAGAACAAGCATTCACGTCCAGGAGTACGGCACACGCCACGAGCACGACTTCCATCTGACACCATATTTCTTGGAGTCCGTGCTACAGCAATCTCTTCAACCTCGTCATTTTTCTAACTCAGCCATCGCGCGACGGGCGAGGTGGGGGTTTGCCGATAGTCGGTTTCCTCAACTGTGGTCCCACTTGTAAGGCCAACTCCAATGCATGACCCCAAACGGACCTCCATTTTGCCGGGATTCTGTCAGTTTGGGTAGGGCCGCGTACATCTTTCTTTGAAAACACATATCTTTTTTCATCATTGATTTTTTGGTACATGGAAATACATCACCAAAATTTTGACTAGAAAAGCAAGACCAAAGAAAACAAGAACCACAAGAATACATTTTAGAAGATATCCAATTCCCATAACTGCTCCTGTAAGTTGGATTGGTAACTTCTCGATGCATTCATTGTTGATCTGCGGAGGCTCGATCTTGCGTGCTTCTTTCTTCTTCGAGTGTAAAGAAGTAGACGTGTCTAGCCTCTATTCTATCAACAAGTGCACTAGTCTCATCTCTAGCCTCTATGCTAGCTAAAAGTGCTAGAACATCTACTAAATTGCACTCTATCAATACATCTTTGTACTCTTCTTCCCAATACCAAAATTTGCATCCATTCTACACAATAAAATTTTAAGTTAGCATAACTAGTCTAATCCGAGAGCACAACCGAAGATTTGGTCGAGTTCTTCCTCCTTTTGCCGACACGTGGGACATCCAGCATCGAGGTCATGTCATGCAAGAAAATAGAGTGGTAGGTGAAGCCACGTGATGTGCATCTTGGGTTAAACTGTAAATAGAATCTTACTACTCTTGAGTACCTCCAAAAGCGGTCACCGAAGATCTTTATTGGATTTGTTTTTCATCACCAGCACGCCGAGGTGAAAGATGTGCAGGTTCAGTGGGTCCTCTTACGTTTTCACTGACATGTGGGACCGCATATGAGCAAACAGACGATGGGCTCCACGCGTCTGCTGGCTGGCTGAGAAGAGAGATAGAGGAGGGCTGAGCACGGACTCGAGGAAATTTGTTCTATGTACTCGATATAGTGTAGTAACCAGCACCTCGATATAGTGGGGTGGCATGGGCCATAACTAGCATTCATGTCTAGCAGTACGGCACACGCCACCCACACAAGTCCCATCCGACACTAATTTTCTTGGAGGCCGTGCTAGCTACAGCCATCTCTTCTCCCTCCTGTTTTCTCAGCCATCGCGCGGTGGGCGGGGTGGGGGTTTGCCGATAGTCGGTTTGCTCAACTGCGGTCCCACTTGTAAGTGAAAATGCAACACAGCACGCATTACCCCTTGAGCGGCGTGCCAGACAAACCGTGTGGGGGTGCGACATGAACACGGTAGGCTTTTCCTTTTGAACTTGTAACTTGTAAAATTTGGTTCTGCTCCATGGGGCGACTGATAGATAGAAATAATGATTTTCCCTAGAGTAATGAGAAGTTTGGTTTTGGAGCGGTTCATGCATGGAGTACGTAGGAAAATTATGAAGTTGATGCGAAAGGTAAGATAACTACTAGTAGTACCATATACTACTACATGGATTTGACGGAAAGATAAAGATATATACAGATCCATCAATGACATCCTCACGCCCTAGTGCACCGGGTCACCAACCGACGTGTGAGGAGCAGCGGCGTTGGCGTCAAGCTCAACGTGCTTCTGAACAATGCCGTCCAAGGTTGCCCTGCGGTCCAAGAAGGCCAGCATCCTATCGTCCTCCTCTTGCATGTAGTAGTCCTTGTGGACGATTTGCGCGTAGACATGGGTGATTATGTCGATGGTGTCTTGCTGCGCCAGGCGCTGCGCGGCGAGCGCGACCTCGAGGTGGACATTCTCCGGCGCGACGGCGGGCAGTCGCAGGGCCACCAGTGCGTTGATACGTCTCCAACGTATCTATAATTTATGAAGTATTCATGCTATTATATTATCCTTGTTGGATGTTTAATGGGCTTTACTATGCACTTTTATATTACTTTTGGGACTAACTTATTAACCCAGAGCCCAGTGCCAGTTTCTGTTTTTCTCCTTGTTTCAGTGTTTCGCAGAAAAGGAATATCAAACGGAGTCCAAACGAAATGAAACCTTCGGGAGAGTTATTTTTGGAACAGGAGCAATCCAGAAGACTTGGAGTGTACGTAAGGGAAGCAACGAGGAAGGCACGAGGCAGGGGGGTGCGCCCACCCGCCTGGGCGCGCCCTCCACCCTCATGGGCCCCTCGTGGCTCCCCTGACCAATTTCTTTCGCCTATATATATCATATACCCTAAAACCATTGGGGAACATAATAGATCAGGAGTTCCGCCGCCGCAAGCCTCTGTAGCCACCAAAAACCAATCGGGACCCTGTTCCGGCACCCTGCCGGAGGGGGGGACCCTCACCGGTGGCCATCTTCATCATCTCGGCGCTCTCCATGACGAGGAGGGAGTAGTTCACCCTCGGGGCTGAGGGTATGTACCAGTAGCTATGTGTTTGATCTCTCTCTCTCTCGTGTTCTTGAGATGGTACGATCTTGATGTATCGCGAGCTTTGCTATTATAGTTGGATCTTATAATGTTTCTTCCCCTCTACTCTCTTGTAGTGGATTAAGTTTTCCCTTTGAAGTTATCTTATCGGATTGAGTCTTTAAGGATTTGAGAACACTTGATGTATGTCTTGCCGTGCTTATCTGTGGTGACAATGGGATATCACGTGATCCACTTGATGTATGTTTTGGTGATCAACTTGCGGGTTCCGCCCATGAACCTATGCATAGGGGTTGGCACACGTTTTCGTCTTGACTCTCTGGTAGAAACTTTGGGGCACTCTTTGAAGTACTTTGTGTTGGTTTGAATAGATGAATCTGAGATTGTGTGATGCATATCGTATAATCATACCCATGGATAATTGAGGTGGCATTGGAGTATCTAGGTGACATTAGGGTTTTGGTTGATATGTGTCTTAAGGTGTTATTCTAGTACGAACTCTTGAATAGATTGATCCGAAAGAATAACTTTGAGGTGGTTTCATACCCTACAATAATCTCTTCATTTGTTCTCCGCTATTAGTGAATTTGGAGTGACTCTTTATTGCATGTTGAGGGATAGTTATATGATCCAATTATGTTATTATTGTTGAGAGAACTTGCACTAGTGAAAGTATGAACCCTAGGCCTTGTTTCAACGCATTGCAATACCGTTTGTACTCACTTTTATTTCTTGTTACCTTGCTGTTTTTATATTTTCAGATTACAAAAACCTATATCTACGATCCATATTGCACTTGTATCACCATTTCTTCGCTGAACTAGTGCACCTATACAATTTACCATTGTATTGGGTGTGCTAGGGACACAAGAGACTCTTTGCTATTTGGTTGCAGCGTTGTTTGAGAGAGACCATCTTCATCCTACGCCTCCCACGGATTGATAAACCTTAGGTCATCCACTTGAGGGGAATTTCCTACTGTGCTACAAACCTCTGCACTTGGAGGCCCAACAACGTCTACAAGAAGAAGGTTGCGTAGTAGACATCAAGCTCTTTTCTGGCGCCGTTGCCGGGGAGGTGAGTGCTTGAAGGTATATCTTTAGATCTTGCAATTGAATCTTTTAGTTTCTTGTTTTATCACTAGTTTAGTTTATAAAAGAAAACAAAAAAATGGCATTAAGGGTACCTCATATGCTTCATCTTTTTGATGTCTTCCGTGAAAATAAGGATTCCGATAATTGTGCTCAATTGCTAGAGGAAGAATGCATTAAAATGTTTGGCACTAAATCTTTGAATGATGAGCATGATTGCAATGTTGTTAGTATGAATTCCTTGAATACCCATGATGCTAATGATATGCAAAGCTACAAGCTTGGGGATGCTATGTTTGATGAAGATGATATGTTTAGTCCCCCAAGTTTTGATGAGCAAATTTATTATGATGAAAGCATGCCTCCTATTTATGATGATTATTGTGATGATACGTATGCTATAAAGAATAAATATAACCATGAAACTTGTCATCATGATTTTAATTTTCAATTGGATTATGCTTCACATGATAGTTATTTTGTTGAGTTTGCTCCCACTACTATTCATGAGAAGAAATTTGCTTATGTGGAGAGTAATAAAATTTCTATGCTTGTGGCTCATGAAAAAAATGCTTTATGTGCTAGTTATATTGTTGAATTCATTCATGATGCTACTGAAAATTATTATGAGGGAGGAACATATGCTTGTAGGAATTGCAATAATATCAAGTTTCCTCTCTATGTGTTGAAAATCTTGAAGTTATGCTTGTTTTGCCTTCCTATGCTAGTTGATTATTGTTCCCATAAATTGTTTGCTTACAAAATCCCTATGCATAAGAAGTGGGTTAGACTTAAATGTTCTAGTCATATTCTTCATGATGCTCTCTATATGTTTCAATTTTTATCTTTTATGTGAGCATCATTGAAATCATCATGCCTAGCTAGGGGCGTTAAACGCTAGCGCTTGTTGGGAGGCAACCCAATTTTTTATTTTTGTTTCTTGCTTTTTGTTCCTGTTTAGTAATAAATAAATCACCTAGCCTCTGGTTAGATGTGGTTTTATGTTTTAATTAGTGTTTGTGCCAAGTAAGACCTATAGGATCTTCTTTGATGTTAGTTATTTGACCTTGCTGAAAATTCCAGAAACTTTCTGTTCACGAAAACAATTGTTTAAAATCACCAGAACGTGATAAAATACTGATTCCAATTGCAGCAGATCAATAAACAAATTATCTAGGCGTCCTATTTTGGTAGATTTTTTGGAGTTGCAGAAGTTTGCGTTAGTTACAGATTACTACAGACTGTTCTGTTTTTGACAGATTCTGTTTTTCGTGTGTTGTTTGCTTATTTTGATGAATCTATGGCTAGTAAAAGAGTTTATAAACCATAGAGAAGTTGGAATACAGTAAGTTTAACACCAATATAAATAAAGAATGAGTTCATTACAGTACCATGAAGTTGTGTTTTGTTTTCTTTCACTAACGGAGCTTACGAGTTTTCTGTTGAGTTTCGTCTTGTGAAGTTTTCAAGTTTTGGGTAAAGATTCGATGGACTATGGAATAAGGAGTGGCAATAGCCTAAGATTGGGGATGCCCAAGGCACCCCAAGGTAATATTCAAGGATAACCAAGCGTCTAAGCTTGGGGATGCCCCGGAAGGCATCCCCACTTTTGTCTTCGTTCATCGGTAACTTTACTTGGAGCTATATTTTTATTCACCACATGATATGTGTTTTGCTTGGAGCGTCATGTCATTTTATTTTCTTTTGTTTTATTGCTGTTTGAATAAAATACCAAGATCTGAAATTATTAAATGGGAGAGTCTTGACATAGTTGCATAATTATTCTACTACTCATTGATCTTCACTTATATCTCTTGGAGTAATTTGTCATTTACTCGTGTGCTTCACTTATATCCTATGAGTAAATGGTTGAATGATTTGAATGTCATAAATCTGAAATTATATATGTTTCATATGCCTTTCCCATGGGGACTAATGCCTTCACATATAAGAAGTAGAGGTGGTAAATTTTTTGAAGGTTAGCAGACATTGTATTGGTCACTTGAACAATTCATGAAAGAATATTGAAGGAAGAGAGATTTCACATATAAATATACTATCTTGGACATCTTCTATGATTGTGAGCCCCATTAATTATTTTCAAACCTGAGAAAATTAGTTGAAGTTGGACAAGGAAGACAACATAATGAGTTATGCTTGGGTATATTTGTATAGAAGTTATATTGTTATGGATCCTCTAACATGTGGTGCTTGCTATTTAGAATCCTTTGCTAGCCAAAATATCTGTACTAAGCGGGAATACTGCTTGTGCATCCAAATCCTTGAACCAAGTTCCTTCCATGAGCGTCCACCATATCTACCTATATGCGGTATTTACCTGCCATTCCAAGTAAATTTGCATGTGCCAAACTCTAAACCTTCAAATAATAATCTGTTTTGTATGCCCGAATCGCTCATGTAGCGACTAGGGGCTGTCAGTATCTTCCATGCTAGGTGGGTTATTCTCACGATGAGTGGACTCCGCTCATCATTCATGAGAAAATGGCTGGTAACTGGGATGCCCAGTCCTATGATCAAAAGATCAAAAACAAATTCGCAAATAATTTAAACAAAACTCCCCCAGGAATGTTAATAGTTGGACGGCACCCGTTGTTTTGAACAAGCTGTGGAGTGTGAATGTTGGTGGAGGGGGAGTAAAAACTTTACCTTTCTGCGTGGGAACCGCCTATAATGTATGTAGTATGGAAGATATTGGGAACTCTTGGTCGTTATGTTGACAATGAAAGCACACCTATCAAAATTATTTTCATCTCTGTTTTTGCTTCGAGCTCTGGTACCTCTGCAAATCCCTGCTTCCCTCTGCGAAGGGCCTATCTTTTACTTTTATGCAAGAGTCAGTAGTATTCCTTCTCATTCCAACCTACTCTTTAGTTGGCAAGCATCATGTGATGGAAAGATCTAAGCATATATGGCCATTCAAGTATATTTGACCATGAATTATTATTGTTGACATTACCCTTGAGGTAAAAGGTTGGGAGGCGAAACATTAAGCCCCTATCTTTCTCTGTGTTCGATGAATACTATTTGTTCTAAAAATATGCTTTGAGTGGTAGCAATCATGGAAGACTAAACGATAGTTGAGTATGTGAAGTTTGTGGAATCAAAGCTCTGGCATAGACTCTTCCTGGAAATAAGATGAATTGTAATTGTTTGATGACTAATAACACGGTTTGTTAGTTTTCAAGAAAGTTTATGATCTATACTTTAACATGTGAATAGTTTGTTACTTGATCATGCAAAGTTCTGTGAGTTCAGCTACTGTTAATGACATATAATGATGCTAGAAAAGGTGATTGAAATTATCATTGATCAAACTTATGCACCTGCTAGCATTCACACTTCATAAATTCTTTCTTTAATCATTTACCTACTCGAGGACGAGCAGGAATTAAGCTTGGGGATGCTGATACGTCTCCAACGTATCTATAATTTATGAAGTATTCATGCTATTATATTATCCTTGTTGGATGTTTAATGGGCTTTACTATGCACTTTTATATTACTTTTGGGACTAACTTATTAACCCAGAGCCCAGTGCCAGTTTCTGTTTTTCTCCTTGTTTCAGTGTTTCGCAGAAAAGGAATATCAAACGGAGTCCAAACGGAATGAAACCTTCGGGAGAGTTATTTTTGGAACAGGAGCAATCCAGAAGACTTGGAGTGTACGTAAGGGAAGCAACGAGGAAGACACGAGGCAGGGGGGTGCGCCCACCCCCCTGGGCGCGCCCTCCACCCTCATGGGCCCCTCGTGGCTCCCCTGACCGATTTCTTTCGCCTATATCTATCATATACCATAAAACCATCGGGGAACAGAATAGATCAGGAGTTTCGCCGCCGCAAGCCTCTGTAGCCACCAAAAACCAATCGGGACCCTGTTCCGGCACCCTGCCGGAGGGGGGACCCTCACCGGTGGCCATCTTCATCATCTCGGCGCTCTCCATGACGAGGAGGGAGTAGTTCACCCTCGGGGCTGAGGGTATGTACCAGTAGCTATGTGCTTGATCTCTCTCTCTCTCGTGTTCTTGAGATGGTACGATCTTGATGTATCGCGAGCTTTGCTATTATAGTTGGATCTTATAATGTTTCTTCCCCTCTAGTCTCTTGTAGTGGATTAAGTTTTCCCTTTGAAGTTATCTTATCGGATTGAGTCTTTAGGGATTTGAGAACACTTGATGTATGTCTTGCCGTGCTTATCTGTGGTGACAATGGGATATCACGTGATCCACTTGATGTATGTTTTGGTGATCAACTTGCGGGTTCCGCCCATGAACCTATGCATAGGGGTTGGCACACGTTTTCGTCTTGACTCTCTGGTAGAAACTTTGGGGCACTCTTTGAAGTACTTTGTGTTGGTTTGAATAGATGAATCTGAGATTGTGTGATGCATATCATATAATCAAACCCACGGATAATTGAGGTGACATTGGAGTATCTAGGTGACATTAGGGTTTTTATTGATATGTGTCTTAAGGTGTTATTCTAGTACGAACTCTTGAATAGATTGATCCGAAAGAATAACTTTGAGGTGGTTTCGTACCCTACAATAATCTCTTCGTTTGTTCTCCGCTATTAGTGACTTTGGAGTGACTCTTTGTTGCATGTTGAGGGATAGTTATATGATCCAATTATGTTATTATTGTTGAGAGAACTTGCACTAGTGAAAGTATGAACCCTAGGCCTTGTTTCAACGCATTGCAATACCATTTGTACTCACTTTTATTACTTGTTACCTTGCTGTTTTTATATTTTCAGATTACAAAAACCTATATCTACCATCCATATTGCACTTGTATCACCATTTCTTCGCCGAACTAGTGCACATATACAATTTACCATTATATTGGGTGTGTTGGGGACACAAGAGACTCCTTGCTATTTGGTTGCAGGGTTGTTTGAGAGAGACCATCTTCATCCTACGCCTCCCACGGATTGATAATCCTTAGGTCATCCACTTGAGGGAAATTTGCTACTGTCCTACAAACCTCTGCACTTGGAGGCCCAACAACGTCTACAAGAAGAAGGTTGCGTAGTAGACATCATGCGTCGAAGAGGTTGTCACCATAGAGGCCGTTGAGGGTGGTAGGCATCACAGAGCCTAGGCGCATGGGCTGGAGGCGTACGCCAAGGTCGTCCGCGAGCTTCTTGACGACGGTGAACTTGTCGAGGAAGCCGACAAGGACCTCGTCGAACAAGGAGACGAAGCTGTCGTCCAAGCGGCCCCTCGCCCTGGCGGCCTCAAGCACTACTTGGAGACGTTCCTCGGTGCTGGGCTGTAGGCCGCCGTTGTGTACCATCTGGCACAGTCGGCTGATGCTCGCGCTCATCGCCTCCATGGGTCTAGCTTCTAGTCAACTGATCTTGCGATTGGAGTGATCACTCTTGCCCTAGGGTGCGTAGGTGCGTAGGATTTCGTAGATTGGACTGGCGGGAGCCTTTATATGAGAAGTGCAGACTGCGTTGAATTCACGTGCGTGTTGGCCATCTACTCCTCGCCCCTCTACTGCACCTGCCTTTGGCTGTATGACAGGTTGGCCAGCCACTCGTTGGACCCACGTGTCATACACCCAAAGGAAGGTGTAGTAAGTCAATGAAGCTGCGCCCCCTCCGTGCCCGTGCATGCTTTCAATGACTTGAGACTACCAAACATCACATGCGGTGGTTAGTTCATTGCATGTAATCCTATTAAGTAGCAAAAAGACATTAAGTTACCTCGCCGATAGGAATAAAACAATACACCATGTATTTATTTACAGAGGGAGTAGTACATTTTTTGTGACATACATTACTAGATATTGCTAGTCAAATACTAAATCCAGATGGACGTGGTAGTACTAGTAAATCCAGACGGTGGTGCTAGTAGTAGTAGTAGTAGTAGTACTACCAGTGTAGTAGCTCTGTACTACCCGTTGGTCAAATTATTATGTGCTGCTCCTCACAGTGAAGTGACAAGACCCTACGCCGGAGATGACACCTGAGTATAGGCGTCGTGTTCGGCATACCATAGTCAGCCTCACCGGCTGCAGTCTCATCATGGCTGTAGACCTAGCCTGCTTACAACTAGCCGTGTTCGACATAATTTCCCGTGCGTAGATGCCCGTGCATTGCACGGAACACCAAGATTGGGGGGTGGACGGCGCCGGCAGCGGCCATCGCGCCAGATTTTTCCATGGCCTTCTAGATGTGGTGGGGAGGAGATAAGGCTGATTGTGAGAGACAAGGAGTTGTTTGTAAATAGGGACGAAGTGCGGGCATCTTTTTGCAAAACTGGAGAAGTTTGGTTTGTATGCATCAGATCTAGATCCGACGGCTATTGGTGAAAGATGGCAGGCACAACATCATCACCAACTCAGGACCTGTTTGATTCGCAGGATTTTGAAAATGCAGAAATAGGACACGACAATATTACAAGTTTCAAACTGATATTACAAATGTTAGGAGTAATGTTGCACCTACGAAGAGGGAATTACTAGGAAGTTTACGTAAGAACTTTTGTTACTTTAGGTGGATGCAGCATTATCGTACAAACTAAAATCCACCGCCTTGACAAGTCACTAATGGGCAAATAAGTTTTCGAGTCTCTGGCCACTTCATGTTTCAAAAACAAATTCAGCTTCTGCGGAGACTTTGTCATTTAGGCTTAGACGCTTGCGGTGATCAGCACGCCATTCATTGTTGCGCCAGAGAACGCCAAACCTCATTACGTTGAGCACACTTGCCTCCAGAACAAAGAACCTGGCCAATTTAATTTCAGATATGCTGCCTCGGCAGTCGATCAAATCAATTTCTGTCAGATGGAGATCAAGGCATTCGATGAGATTGTTATAGTGCAGCACATTTTTCACTTTCGGGTCTTTTTTTATCTGCAAAAGAAGAGAACATATTAGAGCAGCTGGCTGTATAAGATTGCCGTGTCATCAAGAGGTACCAATATCATTCTCTCATACGATAGGGTTGGCTGGCTAGTGATATTTTTTCACTCTCTCTTTTTCTCTTTCTCTTTCCTCTCATTTACCTAGGAGTACGTGAAGAGCTTGGGCATTTGTTGCCTTCCACTATGTGGCCGATGCCATATTTCGCAAAAGTATGCCACATAATACGCATCGATGTCAAATCAAAAGATTTTGGCACCGCTCTCGCGATGTGAGAGAGTTGGCACCGCTGTGCACACAGACCCACATGTATAAACAAATCAATCAAACCAACAACACCAGCCTCTCACTCTCCCAAACAAGTGTGTTTTTTATTGCCTCAGTCCTCTCTCTCTCTCCCACGCAAGTGTTTTTCATTGCGTGAGTTAATTTGGCACTGGAGCAAAGTAGGTGATCCAGATTGGGGCACCAGGTGAGCAATGGAGGGGCATCGATGCCAAATGCATCATAAGTGAATTTGGCACGTGTTTTGGCCTACATAGTGGAGGGACGTTATAGCCCACTTTTGTACTACCTCTTATTTAGTTGTCAGGACCCCAATTCTAAGTCACACCGATCTAGCCTGTAACACCTCATATCACGTTGCGGCCTCACGCACGGTATTCCCACGCGTGTCGCCTTACCATGGCCCCGGACCGTTTGCGCCTTTTGGCTCATGTATATGATAGTGTCGCTAGCATCCATATGATAGAGAACCCGGGCCGACATGGCTAGTCATGAACCCAAAGCGGCACTAACTTACGGGGACAGGCATACATGAATCAACATCGAGCATGTCGGTCAGCAACGTGTGAATCCGGGCTATAGCACTGGGCTAACAGGACTCCGGGAACCCGGGCTGTAGCAGGCTAGGCAGGACTCCGGATGTCACCGCGTGACATTTCCCCGAAGGGACAGACACAGGAACGAAGTGAATCACATGCCGGCCAGTCAAGTGTTCCGGAGCAGTAGTGCTGGGCTAGCAGGACTCCGGTGAACCGGGCTGTAGCGGACTACTATGGCTCATGGAAGCACAAGACTACATTTCCCCATAAGAGAGGCTACCAAGGATAAACAACTAGGTTGTCGGATCCCACACATACCAAGCATTTCAATCATACACACAATATGCTCGATATGTGCAAATACAACATGGCATCACAACAAGACTCTACGACTCAGAGTATTTATTCATTAGGCTCCGAAGAGCCAGATATTACAAACATGGGTCTCTCGACCCAGCATTCAGAGCATACAAGTCAAACACATGCGGAAGCTTAACATGTCTGAGTACAGACAACTATAAATGAAAAAGGCTGAGAAGCCTGACTATCTACTAGATCCTGCCGAGGGCACAAGATCGTAGCTGAGGTAACAAGCTAAACGTCGAAGTCCACGCGGAACTACTAGCGAGACTGAAGTCTCTCTGCAAAAACATAAATAAGCAAACGTGAGTACAAATGTACCCAGCAAGACTTACATCAGAACTAGCTACATATGCATCGGTATCAACAAAGGGGGTGGTGGAGTTTAACTGCAGCAAGCCAGCATTGACTCGGTGGCTATCCTAGCTACGATTGCAAGTAACTCTTTTGAGGTGGCGCACACGAGTCCACATATTCACCATATCAATACTCCACTATGGATCCGCTCCCGTCTCCCTACGAGAACGCCATCCATAGCACTCACGCTTATCTTGCGTATTTTAGAGTATCCACTTTCACTTGTCTATGAACTATTATAGTCAACCCAGAAGTCCTTTACCGCGGACACGGCTATTCGAATAGATCATATTAACCCTGCAGGGGTGTACATTGTCACACACGCTCTCACCACTTACCGCCATTTACACGACATGTACTCGGCAACCTTCAAGCGGAAGCCCAACGTGGGTGTCGGCCACAGCCTACCTAAACACTCAATTCTCTAGTCCAGGTTTATCGCCTATTCAGGTTCCATCCGCAGGGAGTCCGGCCGAGGTTTCCACATAAGGCCCCGAATGATGTGTACAGGGTTCCGACGACACCAAACGGGCGCCCGGCATGCCCGGCCACGTGACTACCGCATCACAGCCCACCCCTCGGGTCAGCGCTGTGCACGGCCTCCAGCATACTACAAACACCAGAAACTACTTGCAACTCCTGGACAGAGGACAAGGGTGATTAAGAAGCCGAGAGGGTCCATTGGTTTCGGGCCCAATGCGTGGTAGTAACTGTTTCATGGATCACAAACACAGAACTCAGTTCCTGAGGACGGCTTCAATGAGACAACCCACCATGTACTCCTACATGGCCTCTCACCGCTACCTTTACCAAATCGTGTTCACACACTTAGCTCACACACAGTAGGACATGTTCATCACCATTCCAATTCATCCCCGATGAATCAGACCCGACTCAACTCTAAGCAGTAGCAGGCATGACAAACAAGCATGAATGAGTAGGCACATCAGGGCTCAAACAACTCCTACTCATGCTAGTGGGTTTCATCTATTTACTGTGGCAATGACAGGTCATGCAGAGGATAAGGGGTTCAACTACCGCAGCAAGTAACAGATGAATCGTTGTTGTCCTAATGCAGTAAAAGAGAGCAGGAGCGAGAGAGTGGGATTGTATCGGAACGAACAAGGGGGTTTGCTTGCCTGGCACTTCTGAAGATATTATAGTTCTTCATCGGTGTCATCGAACTCATCGTCCGAATCACGGCTATCGAGAGGGGACAATTACCGGCAACAGAGAAGGAAACACAATCAATGCAATGCACAATATGATGCATGATCATGACATAGCAAAATGAGTGTGTTGGGCTAATGCAACTACAACCAGATGGGTTTGAACCATTTTGAACCAAAGATTCAACCCCAAACTCATCTTATGAATTTATATAGTGCTTTATCTTGTTTTGATATAAACAGCAGGGTTAAGTTGCTTTAACATGCATGAAACCAGTACAGATGGATAGATTGGATTTTTCTGATCATTTTTCATATGTAAATTATTTCATTTGGAGTTACAGATTAATATCTATGAATTTTAGAAGTTTAGGGTATTTTCTGGAATTTCCTGAATAATAATAAATCCAGAAAATGAATTATTGCGTCAGCACTGCGTCACTGTGACGTCAGCTGGTCAACAACGCCTAACCAGAGTCAAACCTGACAGTGGGACACATATGTCATCGACTCAGCTAATTAATATAGTTAATTAGCCTTAAGTTAAACCTAACCAAAATGTCAATGGGGCCGGGGCCCACATGTCAATGACCCAGGGGGGTCAAATCCCAGGTCAACCGGGGCTAAACCACCGGCGTTTAGCCGCCGGCGGCAGCAGACACGGCGGAAGGGCTCGGGATTGCTTCTCCGGCGCCCAATCGAGCAGAGGAGGGCATGCGCGGGGAGCTGGGGCTCGCCCGCATCCAGAGCGGAATGCAGCAGCAGCGGGGACGGACGGAGCTCGCCGGAAACGAGCTCGGGGCGGCGCTGGCGTTCGGGTGTTTGTGGCTACGGGGCTGCAGTGGCCGTGGCAGCGCGTTCATGGCACCTACAGCAACTACGCGAGGCGGCGAGCATGTTGGACACGACGCCCGGGCTGTTTGGTTGCCGGGGCCGCGTCGGCGGCGGGCGCAAGCGGCGGCGGGTGCGGTCGAGCTTGGTGCGGTCGCTACAACATGCGAGGAAGGGAACGGAGAGGGGGGAAACGGCCAGAAGCTCACCACGGTCACAACGAGCGGGTCAGCGAGGTCGGGGAGGAGCTGATGAAGACGGGAGGTCGCCGGCGATCTCGGCGGCCGAACGACGAAGACGAGGTCGGGGGCGGCGCTTCGGGGCGTTTGGCGTCGCGTGAGTCGACAGAGAGACGTAGGCGACGGTGGCGGAGCTCCTGGGCATGTCGGAGAGGCGAGGGGGGGGCGATGGCCGCGGTGGTGGCGAGCGGCGGCGACGAACCCGTTCGGGTGGGTGAGAGAGAGAGGTCCAGGGGAGGGAATGAGCACGGGGGAGAGCGGGAGGGGTCGAGGGGAGCGCGTGGCGTCTCCGGGGACGTCCAGGGAGAAGCGGCAAGCAGGAGGTGGCCGGGGCGCGTGGGCGCGCACGGCGGCACACGCCTCTCGTCCTACTGGCGAGAGGTGGGAGATGACTGGCAGCGGCGCTGGGCTGGGCCGGCCAGGTGGGCTGGCCAGCTGGGCTGCGACAGGTGAGGCCAGGTAGGTTTCCTTTCTCTCTTTTTTTATTTGTTTCTGTTTTCTAATATTCTGTAGTCTTTAGGGCTTTATTAAAAATACTTAGACACTTCCAAAAATCATGAAACTACTCATGATCACTGTTGGGAATATATCCTACAGTAAACATTTTAGTTTATGATTATTTGAGCATTTAAAATATTTAATAGCATTTAAATGCCCAAATGCAAATAGAGTATGATTTAATCCAGAGCCCAAATATGTCATGGAAAAATGTGCATCACCTCTGGTTACTGTTTCCAGCATTTTCCAAGAATGATGAGCATTTTTGAAAGCCATTTGGATTTACTGGAAATATTTTGGTTGAACCTAGTGAATTCCTTTAATGCTAGGGTTTAGGCAATCCCCATTTCAAGTTTCTTTCAAAGTTTAAACATGATGCACACATGAAGTTAGCCTAGTGCAATGTCAGAAGCTAGGGATGTGACAACTCACCCCCACTAAACAAGAATCTCGTCCCGAGATTCAAGTCGTGAGGTAAGAAGATAGAGGGACACAAGCTAACACAATCTTCACGATCCAAGTTGCACTTCATAAGAACGTTGATTCGATCACCATCTTTGTCTCGATGTCTTGCTATGAGAACTCCATCCAACAAGACAACAAGAGGAAAGGGAAAACTCTAGAAGGATCGATCTTCTTGAGGTTCGAGCAGCTTAGGATCATCTTAATGATCGCAAGATCAACTCACGGAATGGGACATAGAAACATCTCTGGAGCTGAGAGGCAAAATATGCATCAGGAGGGACGGAAGAAACAATTTGACGAGGGTTTCAAAGTAGCGAGGAAAATTGCCATGATTCGATAACGGGGCACCTTGGAGAAGGTGACTCGTAGAATTTTTACCTTTAGTGGCAAAACAATTACTTTTGATATAGAGATCATTGAAACTTTTTATATCAGCCTAAGGCAAATCACAGCAATCGTTTGGCGGAGTTCGAAGGAATGGCATACTCGGACTAGAATGGATGATGTGAACTACCTTGTTGAAGACAATGCAAGGGATGATTTGCTTGCGTGTGCTCTCAAGAACTTGAGCATTTCCATATTCATCAAGGTTTTACCAATATCCGTGTCGAGGATCCTGGCAACACAACATACTACCATGATGAATAGTGATGGATGATGCAGATGCAAAGGAAGATAACACCTTCTAGGATTTCACCTTAGCGAGGCCAAGGGGACGAAATCTGAACGATCGACCGAGAGACATTTAGCACTCCGCTTCTAATGTTCTCCTTGATGTGCTAGTGCAACCCATTTATTAAAATGGTTTGGTACGTAGAACATCAAGTAAAAGGTCGGACTTCGGGAGCACAAGAATCCATAAGGAATATCTACGGAAGGAGAATCTTACGAAATCCTTATGGAGAGGTGGCCAACTTCCTCAATCAAGATACTATAATAATATGTCTTCCGGTTGGGTGTGTTGGCCACGACATCCACTCTACCGGTTACCGAGAGACCAATATTATAGCTCTTGGGAAACGTTCCAACCATCACATCTGCCCGAGATTCAGATCTGGTTGGTGGCAGGATATTGCAGACTCATCGAGTCTAGGAAGAAAAATGAAGGTTTGCAACACAAATCGACGAGATGACGTTGCGAGATTCTCAGGAGATGAACTACGATAGCAAGCTCCAAAACATGAGTTGGTTCTGCTACAAACATGTGAACACATTGGCCTAGATAAGCATGGCCACAGAGTAGTCTTACAATAAAACACTACCGAGTTCAGGTGGGGAACCATCATCTAGGGTAACGAAGTCTTGTGCATGACCAAGGATTTGCACAACAACTCCTTTTCCTTGAACAAATCAATCAGTGGCTTGGTGTGCTAGGAACACATATAGAACGAAGGTTGCAAGTCTCCGAACCACAAAATACTTCGCACGTATGCATGACCGATTTTGGGATGATTCCAAAAGAAGCAACATTGACTTTCTCAAATCCACGACGGCAACTTGCATCAGATGCACGTGAATTAGAGGAAGTCACTACTTTCATCCAAACATATGCTTCATGAACGGAACATGAAGACATTGTTTACAAAGTTTCCAACACTAGCTTAATGTTTAACACGAATCATGGGGAAAACAAGATGCTGCTGATGGGCTCAACAACAACTCATCGGAATTTCCATATCACTGGACTTCCACCATCGTGTGAACACGGTGATAGCATTGGTCAGACCTAAAAGATATAATGGTGTATGCTCGAGGGATCAACCACGAGTAAGACAACATTACGAACATCGTTGGTTCTGATTTGACTTGACGATAGCCCATACTCAAATCAAAGATTGGTAAGATAATAGATCCAACAACTGATCACGAGGGTCAATCAATGAAGATATCATCTTTCTTTAACACACACACACACCAAGATATCCCTTAATGATGAACTATGTCAGACAAAGCTTTTATCTTCCAACTCTCCAAGTTGTTGTTTAGCTTGACCAACTAGCTCAGGGGTATCCAACACAGATTCTTGGAGAATGGGTGGTTTGGAGGAAACCAACATGATCACGAACTCAACATAGCGGTCAGGTGACAACCTGGTGATACATCCGAGAAGATATTCGGAACATCACGAACCACCGATATGTTACTAAGCTCGAGAACGATCTTGCTTTTCAGAGCAAGACGATATGACCGAATAAGCAAGGACTGACACTATCCTAACTCATTGATCGAAAAGTGCACCGGGAATAAGGACTGGGTAGCACGATCAACCTTAGGATGTGATTCAGTAACCAACACGCTAAGGATGAAATTATTGTCCTTTAACTACCAAGCAACGGAGTTGCTAGGAGTATAGATTTCACACATCATAGTTCACCTGTCGGCATTCCGGTTGTGACAACACGGAACCGAGGAATGAGCAATGATGGCGAGAAGTATCACTGCGTTAAGAATTCGTGAGAGATGGTGCAATTCTCATGACAATTCTGACATAAAGGGGGTAATACTCCGAGGTAGAACAGAACAAAAGCTGGATTGGCATTTTGATCTGCGGAATACAACTACTTTGACCAATCCAAGAAATGGATAAGGTACTGGAGTTTGTTTCTCCTAGTCATTCCAGATTAGAATGGCTTGACAGACCACAAGAATAATAGGCATCGATAACTCAAATGCACAATTACTCCTGACTATCAATTGATAGACGAAGGTCGGAATACGACTGAAGAGGGACAACTCAAAGGAACATATAACTTTCTGAGTTTTGGATGCATAGATTAGTATGTCGAACCAAGTTCAACAAGTTTCTTCTAGATAACCCATGCAGAAAGGTAGGACTGGCAGAGTCACAATATGAATGGAGTACTCCTCAAGGGCGCCCTGGTTGTGATCTTTTGGTTCAAAAGAACTCCTGCCAAGAATGGTTCATGGTATTTGGAAGAACGATATACCACGGACCTCGAAGACTATCACAAAGGTTACTAATATCCTAAAGGAACGAGCAAACACTAGCTACACGAATTAAGTAGAGTGAATCTTGGGTTCAAGAACCCATAAATAGAATGCCTACTAACTAAATGGCATCACGGGATGCTTTCGAGAATAATGGCCAGAATCATCACACTGGGGATGCAAGCATTGCTAGATTACTAGTGGTCCTCTAAGACACCTAGGGTCATAATAATAACTCCAACATATATGTGAAGGCAACAAAGTACCTCAACTCAACGATTAGTGTGGTTAATCTGGCCCAAAGGAACATCGAGAACGGAAAGAAGGTATTTGCAAATGCATCAGATTATTTAGAAGCCTAGGATGACTCGGACAGCATAACGGCTGTAAAAGCTCAAAGGATTTGAGACATCCTACAAAATGGTGGCATAACCACTCGATCATCTCAATATCAAGAATTTGAGGCCAGCTATGGATACACGGAAGTAGTAGGAACTGAACTGAGGCTTAAATCCATCAATCCTATGAGTCTACGGATTAGTAACACGTGATCCTGATAGAAAGATGAGAAGCCTAGTTCTTAATCCCCGTAGAAGAGAAGAGGGTGACTCAGATCAAAAGGGCATAAGGTAAAGGAGTAAAAAGAGCCTTACATTCCCTCCCACAATCAATTCCCTTATATAACTAAAGCATTTCTAGACACAACTTCGACTAGTTTGGCTTGGTAATCCTACAGGCAGTCAGGCTCTGATACCAACGCTGTCAAGACCCCGATTCTAAGTCACACAGATCTAGCCTGTAACACCTCATATCACTTTGCGGCCTCACACACGGTATTCGCACGGGTGTCGCCTTACCATGGCCCGGGACCGTTTGCGCCTTTTGGCTCACGTATATGATAGTGTCGCTAGCATCCATATGATAGAGAACCCGGGCCGACATGGCTAGTCGTGAACCCAAAGCGGCACTAACTTACGGGGACAGGCATACATGAATCAACATCGAGCATGTCGGTCAGCAACATGTGAATCCGGGCTGTAGCACTGGGCTAACAGGACTCCGGGAACCCGGGCTGTAGCAGGCTAGGCAGGACTCCGGATGTCACCGCGTGACATTTCCCCGAAGGGACAGACACAGGAACGAAGTGAATCACATGCCGGCCAGTCAAGTGTTCCGGAGCAGTAGTGCTGGGCTAGCAGGACTCCGGTGAACCGGGCTGTAGCGGACTACTATGGCTCATGGAAGCACAAGACTACATTTCCCCATAAGAGAGGCTACCAAGGATAAACAACTAGGTTGTCGGATCCCACACATACCAAGCATTTCAATCATACACACAATATGCTCGATATGTGCAAATACAACATGGCATCACAACATAGACTCTACGACTCAGAGTATTTATTCATTAGGCTCCGAAGAGCCAGATATTACAAACATGGGTCTCATGACCCAACATTCAGAGCATACAAGTCAAACACATGCGGAAGCTTAACATGTCTGAGTACAGACATCTACAAATGAAAAAGGCTGAGAAGCCTGACTATCTACTAGATCCTGCCGAGGGCACAAGATCGTAGCTGAGGTAACAAGCTAAACGTCGAAGTCCACGTGGAACTACTAGTGAAACTGATGTCTCTCTGCAAAAACATAAATTAAGCAAACGTGAGTACAAATGTACCCAGCAAGACTTACATCAGAACTAGCTACATATGCATCGGTATCAACAAAGGGGGTGGTGGAGTTTAGCTGCAGCAAGCCAGCTTTGACTCGGTGGCTATCCTAACTACGACTGCAAGTAACTCTTTTGAGGTGGCGCACACGAGTCCACATATTCACCATATCAATACTCCACTATGGATCCGCTCCCGTCTCCCTACGAGAACGCCATCCATAGCACTCACGCTTATCTTGCGCATTTTAGAGTATCCACTTTCACTTGTCTATGAACTGTTATAGGCAACCCAGAAGTCCTTTACCGCGGACACGGCTATTCGAATAGATCATATTAACCCTGCAGGGGTGTACTTCGTCACACACGCTCTCACCACTTACCGCCGTTTACACGACATGTACTCGGCAACCTTCAAGCGGAAGCCCAACGTGGGTGTCGGCCACAGCCTACCTAAACACTCAAGTCTCTAGTCCAGGTTTATCGCCTATTCAGGTTCCATCCACAGGGAGTCCGGCCGAGGTTTCCACATACGGCCCCGAACGATGTGTACAGGGTTCCGCGACACCAAACGAGCGCCCGGCATGCCCGGCCACGTGACTACCGCATCACAGCCCACCCCTCGGGTCAGCGCTGTGCACGGCCTCCAGCATACTACAAACACCAGAAACTACTTGCAACTCCTGGACAGAGGACAAGGGTGATTAAGAAGCCGAGAGGGTCCATTGGTTTCGGGCCCAATGCGTGGTAGTAACTTTTCATGGATCACAAACACAGAACTCAGTTCCTGAGGACGGCTTCAATGAGACAACCCACCATGTACTCCTACATGGCCTCTCACCGCTACCTTTACCAAATCGTGTTCACACACTTAGCTCGCACACAGTAGGACATGTTCATCACTGCTCCAATTCATCCCCGATGAATCCGACCCGACTCAACTCTAAGCAGTAGCAGGCATGACAAACAAGCATGAATGAGTAGGCACATCAGGGCTCAAACAACTCCTACTCATGCTAGTGGGTTTCATCTATTTACTGTGGCAATGACAGGTCATGCAGAGGATAAGGGGTTCAACTACCGCAGCAAGTAACAGATGAATCATTGTTGTCCTAATGCAGTAAAAGAGAGCAGGAGCGAGAGAGTGGGATTGTATCGGAATGAACAAGGGGGTTTGCTTGCCTGGCACTTCTGAAGATATATAGTTCTTCATCGGTGTCATCGAACTCATCGTCGGAATCACGGCTATCGAGAGGGGACAATACCGGCAACAGAGAAGGAAACACAATCAATGCAATGCACAATATGATGCATGATCATGACATGGCAAAATGATGTGTTTGGGCTAATGCAACTACAACCAGATGGGTTTGAGCCATTTTGAACCAAAGATTCAACCCCAAACTCATCTTATGAATTTATATAGTGCTTTATCATGTTTTGATATAAACATCAGGGTTAAGTTGCTTTAACATGCATGAAACCAGTACAGATGGATAGATTGGATTTTTCTGATCATTTTTCATATATAAATTATTTCATTTGGAGTTACAGATTAATATCTATGAATTTTAGAAGTTTAGGGTATTTTCTGGAATTTCCTGAATAATAATAAATCCAGAAAATGAATTATTGCATCAGCACTGCGTCACTGTGACGTCAGCTGGTGAACAGCGCCTAACCAGAGTCAAACCTGACAGTGGGACCCATATGTCATCGACTCAGCTAATTAATATAGTTAATTAGCCTTAAGTTAAACCTAACCAAAATGTCAGTGGGGCCGGGGCCCACATGTCAATGACCCAGGGGGGGTCAAATCCCTGGTCAACCGGGGCTAAACCACCGGCGTTTAGCCGCCGGCGGCAGTAGACATGGCGGAAGGGCCCGGGATTGCTTCTCCGGCGCCCAATCGAGCAGAGGAGGGCACGCGCGGGGAGCTGGGGCTCGCCCGCATCCAGAGTGGAATGCGGCAGCAGCGGGGACGGACGGAGCTCGCCGGAAACGAGCTCGGGGCGGCGCTGGCGTTCGGGTGTTTGTGGCTACGGTGCTGCAGTGGCCGTGGCAGCGTGTTCATGGCACCTACAGCAACTACGCGAGGCGGCGAGCATGTTGGACACGACGCCTGGGCTGTTTGGTTGCCGGGGCGGCGTCAGCTGCGGGCGCAAGCGGCGGCGGGTGCGATCGAGCTTGGTGCGGTCGCTACGGCATGCGAGGAAGAGAACGGAGAGGGGGGAAACGGCCAGCAGCTCACCACGGTCACGACGAGCGGGTCGGCGAGGTCGGGGAGGAGCTGATGAAGACGGGAGGTCGCCGGCGATCTCGGCGGCCGAACGACGAAGACGAGGTCGGGGGCGGCGCTTCGGGGCGTTTGGCGTCGCGTGAGTCGACAGAGAGACGTAGGCGACGGTGGCGGAGCTCCTGGGCATGTCGGAGAGGCGAGGGGGAGGCGATGGCCGCGGTGGTGGCGAGCGGCGGCGACGAACCCGTTCGGGTGGGTGAGAGAGAGAGGTCCAGGGGAGGGAATGAGCACGGGGGAGAGCGGGAGGGGTCGAGGGGAGCGCGTGGCGTCTCCGGGGACGTCCAGGGAGAAGCGGCAAGCAGGAGGTGGCCGGGGCGCGTGGGCGCGCACGGCGGCCACACGCCTCTCGTCCTACTGGCGAGAGGTGGGAGATGACTGGCAGCGGCGCTGGGCTGGGCCGGCCAGGTGGGCTGGCCAGTTGGGCTGCGATAGGTGAGGCCAGGTAGGTTTCCTTTCTCTCTCTTTTTTTATTTGTTTCTGTTTTCTAATATTCTGTAGTCTTTAGGGCTTTATTAAAAATACTTAGACACTTCCAAAAATCATGAAACTACTCATGATCACTGTTGGGAATATATCCTACAGTAAACATTTTAGTTTATGATTATTTGGGCATTTATAATAGCATTTAAATGCCCAAATGCAAATAGAGTATGATTTAATCCAGAGCCCAAATATGTCATGGAAAAATGTGCATCACCTCTGGTTACTGTTTCCAGCATTTCCCAAGAATGATGAACATTTTTGAAAGCCATTTGGATTTACTGGAAATATTTTGGTTGAACCTAGTGAATTCCTTTAATGCTAGTGTTTAGGCAATCCCCATTTCAAGTTTCTTTCAAAGTTTAAACATGATGCACACATGAAGTTAGCCTAGTGCAATGTCAGAAGCTAGGGATGTGACATTAGTATAAAATTTTGACCATATTTATGTAAGAAAATGCCAATGCATGTCACTAAAAATTACACCATTTGAAATTATGTTCAAATATGAATCCAACGATATAGTTCTTAATGACATGCATTAATATTTTGTCAGTTAAATCTATGGTCAAATTTTCATACTACAAAATAGGAAGAGTAAACCAGGACGGAGGTAGTACTTGCTCTTAGGGTAACCATAGAGTTACTGGAGTAGTCTAAGTTACTTTCCACTATGACTAGCCTAAGCTACTATAGTAGTACAACAACAAAAGATGCAGGTGATCACGTGAGAAAAAATACTAAAAACATTTCTTTCGGTGCAGTGCGTAGATGTAGTTTTGAACACTACACTTGTCATCATAATTTGGGAAAATTATGAAAAATTTGAGCTACGTTGTGATTACCGTTTACTAATAGGAAAGAAGTTTCAACTCGATGAGTAGCTTCTCCCTGCACGGAAAGCATGTAAGGAATCCAACAACTTGATCCAGATTGGGGCCGATAGATTTTATTGCCAAGATCTTCACTGTGCGCATAGACTGGGTCAAGCTTGTGGGAATCATTTTCTGGAAGACGGTCGTAAATACATCAAGAAGAAATTTAAAAATGTGAATTTCAAGAAGACGGAGAAGAAGATGAGTGCTGTACCTGAATGATTATGGATCCAATAAAGAGTTCGGAGAATTTGGCAGACGAGTGCACCAACGCTGTCAATTTCGGCACGTCAATGACCCTGATTTTTGTTGGACCTTCTAGATCCAATACAAGCAATCTCTCAAGGAAAGGCACATTCTCAATGACCATAACGTGGAACAGCTGGAGTGATCTCTTCCCAATTGATGTCATGTTGCGGGGCCAGCAAGACACATAAATCCATCGGAGATTCGTCGAGGTGATGTGGAGGCTAATGAACCCGTGGTTCTGCTCAAGACGAAGGTACTCGAGTGCAGTACAGCTGCGGAGCAGGTGCTCCATAGCCTTCTTTGAGATGACAACGTCGAAGAGGTCGAGCTGCTTGAGTTGAGGGAGAAGAAGGGCGGGCGCGACATTAATCTGGGGAAGATAGCAGGAGCTAAAACTGGCGCGGCGCAGCGTTGGCGTGAGGCGGAGCGCGGACGGCGGCATAGAGCGACATCTAGGGCGGGGGATAAGAACCACTCGTTGAACTTGGGTTGGACCTTGCAGTTGGTACTGAACATGCGGATGTCAAGGCGTCTGGCTGGCCCAAGGTGCGATGAAAGGATCTTGGAGACTGCGGCCATGCGTTTGCAATCCCCGTCGTAGAGGCAGCTGTCGACGGTGAGGTTGAGGGGGACGCGGCGCCAGAGGGGGCGCCACCGCCAGGAGAGCAGGGCGGTCCGCACGGTAGATTTGGTGGGGAGGACGCCGATGATGATGAGCAGCATGTCATCGGGGAGGCTGCTGATGAAGTCCAGGCTCACCGGATGCGGTTTTGGCTCGAGCCGCCTCCGCTTGTTGGCTGCCTCGCCGTCCATCTCAACCGGCGGCGACGCCGGTGTACACGTGGGCTGGTGTGTGTTGTGTGCTGGGTGTGCGCGAGTGCGTCCTTCTGTGCATGCCGCCGCGTAGTGGTGAATTGTGCGCGAGTGCGTCCTCCACGCGGAAGAAGTGTGTCCTCAATGCGCCCTCGATTTACTAGCGTGCAGGGTGCTACCCCGAGTGGTTTCAACTTTGTTTGCTTCACCGCGTGTCAGATGGGCCTCTAGTTTACTTATTTTCACCCACTGCCACATGGGCCAGCACACGAAGATACAGAACACGAGCTGACAAGGCAGCATGTGGACTGGTTGACCGGTCAACTAAACAATATACGGAGCTATACGCTGACACAGTGAGCGTATAATCCGTCGGCATAGAGTGTTCGTGTGAGAGGGGAGGCCCGTGAGAGATAGCAGAGAGAGAGTGAAAGAGCTACTCCCTCCGTTTGATAATGTAGTTCCAACATTTTTTTAAAAGTCAAACTTTTGAAACTTTGACCAAGTTTATAAAGAAATTACTTATATCTACAATACCAAAGATAAATGATAGTATGAAGTAAGTACATGTTGTGATGAATCTAATAATCTTTCCAGATGTAAATGTTTTTCTCCACATATACCTGGTCAAACTTTTCTGAGGTTTGACTTTTCAAAACATCCATATGCTTATGGACGTGAGAGAGTCCCTAACTAGAGAGAGAGAGAGAGAAATAGAAAGAGTGAGTGAAAAAAGTGTGTGTGCGTGTGTGAAATAGACATGGACAACACTCGATAAAAGTCAATAAAAAATGTGTGTGTCTTATGCAAACATATCACAGATGCATCTTCGACAACAGAAGCAAGGTGAGGAGATAGTGTGTGGTTGTTTGCAACCGAGAGAGCAAGACCCCTAGCACGTGGCCAAGAGGGGTCTGACAAACAAGGGAGAGAGGTCGAGAGAGACGTACGGAGAAAATGCAGACATGGGGAGGAGAGAGTGTATGTTTGTCATAGAGATCCCCTGGAGATCGTGATGGGACTACATGGGTGGGAAATCGAGTGACAAGGTGTGTGCGCGATAGAAGAAATCCCGAGAGATGTCGAGATAGACGTATGGGTGGAAGGAGACAATACGTGTGTTCCTGATGGCTAGTGAGAGATAATCATACTTAGGGGGGAGTGCTTGCGCCTATGATGGAGTGAGGGATTATGGTCCTTATTAGGGGGTGCGTGTCACATAGAGAGAGAACAAGGGCGGAGAGTGTTGGATGGGTCTATATGTATAGAGCGAGCGAGACATGTGTATGTGTGAACCAGGGAGATATAAAGTTTGAGAGAGATTGAGGAGCCCCGATAAGGCGGAGTGGTGCGTCAGATAGCTGAGAGGGGGAAAGATATATTCCATCCGCTCGATAATGTAGTGCATGTAACTTTTTTAGAAGTCAAACTTTGGAAACTTTGATCAGGTTTACACAAATGTTATTTATATCTTCAATACCAAAGATACATCATACGAAACTATGTCTCATGGTGAATCTAATGGTATATGTTTGCCGTTCCAGATGTAATTGTTTTTCAGCACGTACATGGTCAAACTTTGTGATGTTTGAGTTCTCAATAAATCAATATGCTATGGACCGAGGAGAGTGCCTAAGTCGAGAGGGATCAAGTGCGTGTGAAGGAGAATGAGTAAGTGTGCAAAAAGAGTATGTGTGTGAAAGAGAAAGTGACAACAAACGATAAATTAGAGAGAGAGAGAGAGTGCTTTTTCGTTTCTTAGGCGAACATATCACGCATGCATGAACCCGTGGAGATACACGAAGATAGCTAGTGCGTGATTGTTTGCAACGGAGAGAGACACCCCTATAGCACATGTCCAATAGAGGTCTTGCCAACAAGGAACAAAGGTCGAGAGGGACACATGGAGAACATGGACGCATGGGGAGGGCGAGAGGGTGTGTTTGTGATAGAGAGACCCCCTCGAGATCGTGAGGGGACTATATGGGTGGGACATCGAGGGAGGTGCGTGCGCAATAGAAAGATGCCCCGAGAGAAATCGAGATAGACATGCACTTGTTTGTGATGGAGACTAAGATTAGCTAGTCATATACATATAGGGGGGATTGCGTGTGCCTACAATTGAGTGAGAGACCATCATACTTGGCTAGATAGGCATGAGATTGTGTGTGTGTGCGTGTGAGATGGAGAGAGAACAAGGGAGAGAGATAGAGTTTTAGATGGGCCTATCGAGTGCGAGTGAGATATGCATGTGTATGTGTGACCCAGGTATATGGAGAGTTTGAGAGAGAGGGGTAAGAGCTCCGAGACGACAGAGTGGTGCGTGAGAGAGTTACGGGCAATGAGCCAAGGAATTTGTGTGCGTACGATGAGTGCACCCAAGATATCTAGCTTGGACTAGAGAATCATACATAGTGTGCGAGAGAGGCCTATAGATGGAGTATATATGCATGCGAACTAGAAAGACCCCCCGCCCCCACCCACGCACACACACAAAGAGAGAGAGAGATGGAGAGAAAGAGAGAGGACCAACAAGGTTTGTGTGTTGGATGCGTGTGATAGAATTGCAGATTGTCGGCGAGAGAGAGAGAGAGAGCAGGAGTCCGGGAGAGCGGGAGGTCGCGTTTTATGCATTAAAGACTGATATAAACCATGTTTCGATATAAACTTGTATTCAAATATTTAAATTGGAGAACATGTTGTGTGCAATCCACACATGAACGGATATATGCGTATATCAAACAAGTTCATTAATTTGACTTTCAACATGTTCATGGAGTACTATAATACTGTACAACATGCTACTCGATTGAGGTGTTCAATTTTGGATTTAGTTCACTATTTTGACCTGGTGAACGAGCTATTTCATTGAATCGAGATATTTCATTTTGGGTTTGATTCCCGTTTTTGAGTGGGTCAACTATTTGTCATATAGTAAATCGCTAGCAACGAGCATGTAAAAACACATTACTCCCGAGCATCATCTCTCCATCTAAAAAAGAAGTGGCAAGCTAATATTTCAAAATTTGATTCGAATCGACTTGGTAAGGTAGACGTGGATGCTCGTTCTCCCAAATTTGAACGAACCGTTAAACATCCTCTGCTCGGTGGAATTCGCCCGAGCAAATAAATGGGAGACGTGAAATTACCGTCCTATGTGGGAGATGCATTAATTGGCCCGTTGTGCATCGAGGGTAGGTTCGTAACTTCATCCAAGCGCGCCTTCTCCTCGGCCGAAATGACATGTGCTGAATAATTCATAAACCATGGTCGGCAAAACACGCTCTCCTCGCCCGAAATAGCTCGCGCCCACTATTTCAAAACACGCTCTCCTCGCCCGAAATCGCTCGCGCCCACTATATTTCAAAACACGCCCTCCTCGCCCGAAATCGCTCCCGCCCACTATTTGGGGAGAAGCAAAGTTACTCTACTATCCCTGACCCTCAGTACACAGACCCAAGCCAAGAAGCCTAAAGGCAAGGGTAGAACTGTAACTCCCCCTCACATTTCAGACAAATGCGTCCGTATCCCAATTCCCCCCCCCATTCATACCTCGTGGGCGCCAAATCACCTTCTCCCCGGAAGCTCCTTTCTCCCGAGCCGCGAAACCTCAGCCCTCCTCCATGGCGCCCCCACCGCACCAATTTCACAGCCGCCCTCCTCCCTAATGCCGGAGACGCTGTCCATTTGCCGTCGTGCACTGGGCCGTGTGCCTCTTACTCCGTGCTGCTGGAGCTGCCTCGACGACGGTCGCATGAACCGTACCGGAGTTGATTCACCCCCGCCGTTGTTCACGGCGCCGGAGCGGCTCCAACTTCGGATCCGTCCAGAGTCCCGGCGCTGCTTCCCCGTAGCCGTCGACCGTCGCGACATCATTGTTTCCCTGCCGCCGGTCGCCACCGCAACCGCGCCGGCCTCACCGACTCGGCAGCTGGACCTGCCTACTTCACCATGCCGCCAGATAGGTCGCACCCTCATCTCAAATCACTTTATTTAGGCGTCAGTTGTCTGAATTTTTATTCTGGGCCAATCGATTCCCAATGGGAAGCAGCACCCCTCGAGGCGGCGGAGCTCCTAGGCTGTCGGTTGGCTGGTGTCTAACGTAAGGGTGCGGGGCCGCAAGTTCGCCGCGGAAGCAGCGCTTAGATGGCTATCTTAGAGTTGCGTGGGTTGAAGGTACTGCCGCCGCCGGATCTGGATGACGGGGAGTCTTTGTGGATTGGCCCGGGGGCGGCGCAACCACGGCAGTGCGGTGGGGCGGGGAGCGGGGTTTTGGCCGGGGCCACGGACGGCGGAGGCAGGCTGCTCTGCCGTTGGTCGCTGGCTCTTCGGGGAAGATTCCTAACAGTGTCAGCCGGGAGGCACAAGACGGCCATCAAGCCATCCGGCGTAGATCGGACAGTACCAAAATAAAATAAAATCGTGTGACCCCAATTTAGTCTTCAGTCAACAGACGTGTGACCACTCTCGTACCTTGCTGTTGATCTCTTAGTGTATTTCTTCAGATCAAAGAGATGTGTCATTCTTAACATTATGCGTTATCTGCATCTTCAGCCACACCGTCTTCCGACTCACCGCAGCTGCTCCAACAAGGGAAGCATACACCAGAAGGGAGCTATAGTCCCCACTCAACAGTTCCCTGCATCGAATGCGCGTGCCCGACATGGACAGCCACAACAACTGCAGGGCCATCGACAAGTCAGCACATGATGCTCACTCCTATGGATGGCGGCCAGATAGGTTGTACCCTCATCTTACTTGTGTGCAACATTTATGGCTTTGTTATTCATCTAAGCATGGAAAATAGATTATCACATTTCACTGTATATTCATGCTGATCTCTTACGGGTCTTGTTCAGGAGTTAACGTTGTTCCATAGTTCAGCTAAGATACTTGTTCTTTAGGTAACGTTGTTCCATAGTTATCATCCATCAGCCAATGCTATCCCACAGGCTGGTGATTATAGTATTATACCACTTCTAGTATTACCTATGTTGTTCTTTAATACTTTTGTGTGCCATCTAGTTAATCTCGAGTACAAACGATACATATTCTGTAGCTTTCATCTGTGTTCTCCCTTTAGTTTTTGAGACCTGTTGCTGCTAGTTAACCCCAGTCCTACTATTTATGTCGTCTCCTACAGGCACTCATTACATAAATCTAACTACTAGTTGTCTTCCATGCATGTCAGATATAATTGCACACACTGATATATCCACAAGAACCTCACGGAGCAATGTAAAGGCCAATAAACTTGATGTCAATGATACCCAATATGATGGAACATGTAAAGGCAGTTCTTCAGAAGACTTGCAGAAAGATGATGAATCCTCTTCACCCCACAAGGTCCTTGCTCTAACTTGGCCCGTGATATGGGTACAACATGCATATAATGTCCTGGAGTGTATCTACTCTGTTGCAATGCCATGTGCTTAGCATGCTGATCATGCATGTAAATATGTCATGCCTTCCTGTTTTTCAGTACCTATTCCATTCATGATAACATGTTTTCAAATTCAAGTACTGTCATTCTACTCTATCGCAATGCCATCTGCTTAATTTGGACATCATGCTTCTGAATATCTTATGCATTGTTATTCATCAGTATGTACTTCATCTGTCTACCATACCATGTTTTTTTACATTGAAGTGTTGTTCTAGTGCTCTGTTGCAATGCCATCTTAGTTTCCCAATCATACACGTGTATGTTGCCTTAGTTTTTTCTGTACGTATTCCGCTAGCATACAGTTTTACATTCAACTAGTGTTTTTTTACTGTGTTGTCCTGTCGTATCCCTAGCTCTTACACCATACTCCCTCCGTCCGGATTACATGTTGCCGAAATGGATAAAAAAGGATGTATCTAGAACTGAAATACGCCTAGACCCATCCATTTTTTTCCGGATGGAGGGAATACATGTCAATATGTCATGCCTTTCTATTCTTCAGTACCTATTCCATCTCTCTGTTGTAGCATGTTTTATAATTGAAGCACCATTCTTCTATACAAGGCATGCAAGGGGAAGACGACTATGTTAGAATCTGAAGGGTTACAAACAAGGTCTTTGCAAAAGATCCAAACGCCAGGAGATAATAAACCAACTCCAGTTTTTATAGATACTGCTCCAGCACAGAGAAACCCAACTCCTACTGATAATAAGCAGATTCCAGTGGCCAAAGAACTAGTCCGCTCCAGTCCAGCAAAAATATGTCAACTCCATTCTAAGAAGCGTGTGCGTATCCTTGCATCATGAAATTTTATAGCATGCTGATCATATTTTCTACATGTTTCTTACCCATCTCTCTTTTAGAAAATAAGCTTAACAGATAGAAGAATTTCTGCACTGGTATCGTCTGTGAGGAAAGATTCTTGCAGGAATTCTCTGTGCTCCAATGCAGATGTAAGTACCTGTTGTATATCACTATATTTTTACATCAGCATGTATTTTGTTAATCGGCGTGAATCCAACCTTTATCTGATCTAAATTTAGTTGTAGCAAAATGTATGATTAAAGGCCACAATGTTGATTTTTGTAAGGAAAACTGCCTGGTAGTTTTGCATCCTGAGCTGCATGAGTGTACTATCTCATATCAGTGGGTTTGAATACTTTGGTTCTGCAGTGGGTTTTCAGTGTTTTTTTACTGTGTTGTCCTGTCGTATCCCTAGCTCTTACATCATACTCCCTCCGTCCGGATTACATGTCGCAGAAATGGATAAAACTGGATGTATCTAGAACTGAAATACGCCTAGACCCATCCATTTATTTCCGGATGGAGGGAATACATGTCAATATGTCATGCCTTTCTATTCTTCAGTACCTATTCCATCTCTGCTGTAGCATGTTTTATAATTGAAGCACCATTCTTCTATATAAGGCATGCAAGGGGAAGACGGCTATGTTAGAATCTGAAGGGTTACAAACCAGGTCTTTGCAAAAGATCCAAACGCCAGGAGATAATAAACCAACTCCATTTTTCATAGATACTGCTCCAGCACAGAGAAACCCAACTCCCACTGATAATAAGCAGATTCCAGTGGCCAAAGAACTAGTCCGCTCCAGTCCAGCAAAAGAATGTCAACTCCATTCTAAGAAGCGTGTGCGTATCCTCGCATCATGAAATTTTATAGCATTCTGATCATATTTTCTACATGTTTCTTACCCATCTCTCTTTTAGAAAATAAGGTTAAATGATAGAAGACTTCCTTCATTGGGATTGTATTCGAGGAAAATATCTTGCGGGAATTCTCTGTGCTCCAATGCTGATGTAAGTACCTGTTGTATATCACTATATTTTTACATCAGCATGTATTTTGTTAATCGGCGTGAATCCAACCTTTATCTGATCTAAAATTAGTTGTAGCAAAATGTTAAAGGCGCCAATGTTGATTTTTGTAAAGAAAACTGCCTGGTAGTTTTGCATACTGAGCTGCATGAGTGTACTATCTCATATCATGCACATTACTGAATTGTAGTGCTGCTCTGGTTGCCCATTCATTCATTGTGTCAATGTTGCTTTCGTATTACCTTACCTGGTTGATGATAGTTGTGCCATATTGTGTTAATTTGGTGTAGGCTAGTTGCCCAAACGTTCGTTGTGTCAATGTTGCTTTCCTATTATCTGACTTGGCCAATGATAGCAATGCTAGTGTGTTAATTTGGTGCAGGCTGCTGAAGATAAGAAGACAAACTCTGAAAACAGCAAGGCAACCCCATTGTTTCTTTCCAATAAATCTAGGCCAGGTAATATGGCAATAACTCATGATTAATCTGTTTGGTCCCCCTCCTAATTTATCTTATGATGCAGTGGTTGAGACACTCTCCACTATTAATAATACAAGCCTACCAAAATCGCCATCTGAATCTGTTCAGTATCCTCTGTCTCGAATGCAACAGAAAAAATGTATGTTTGTGAACCAATTAATGGCTGAAGCAATGATGGAAATGGTGGAGGAATCAGAGGTGCAGAGTCGTGCGACACAACAACTGATCAATGTTTTCAGAGACAGTGTAGCAAAGCAGCAAGAACTTGCCCACATGCTTATGGGCGTCACATGCTTATGGGTTGCTGGTTGTAGATCGTTAGGTTCTGTTCATTTATTTGCACAGGCATCAATCTTTGATTGCCCAGTGGATGTAATTTCCTGTAATATATGCTGGATGTGCAACGTTTTTCCCTGTATGTCGTACCTTTGCTTGATCGGTTTTGGTCCTGTGCATAATTGCTCGTCGTAATGGGCTCAAATTATCTAATTTGGCCTAAAGACATGTACGAACTTTAGTGGGCCCATTAAGTTAATGGGCCGTTACCAGGCCGAAAGTTAATGGTCGGCCCTCTTACCTCCCGGGTCGTTAACAGGCCGACATCGAAGCGGGCAACAGGTGGGCCCAATTGATTTCACGGGCCGTTAACAGGCCGTTACTAAGTTCGGGCTACATATGGCCCAACTATACTGTGGGCCTTTAGCAGGCCGAAAGAGACAGCGGGCTTGTACTCGACCATGAAGAGCATGGGCCGCTAAGAGGCCGAAAGTCAGGTCGTATTGTAAATGGCCCAACTGTGTTGTGGGCCTTTAGCAGGCCGAAAGAGAAACCGGGCTGGTATTGGACCATGAAGGGCATGGGCCGTTAAAAGGCCAAAACTCAGGTCCGACTACAAATGGCCCAACTCATTTATGGTCCGTTAACAGGCTGAAAGGCACACATGGCTGGGAATTGGCCCAATACTTAAATGGGTCACTAAAAGGCCAAAACTCAGGTCTGACTACAAATGGCCCAACTGATTTATGGGCCGTCAACAGGCTGAAAGACACACCGGGCCGGAAATTGGCCCAACACTTAAATGGGTCGCTAAAAGGCCGAAACTCAGGTCCGACTACAAATGGCCCAACTGATTTATGGGCCGTCAACAGGCTGAAAGACACACCGGGCCGGAAATTAGCCCAACATTTAAATGGGTCGCTAAAAGGCCGAAAGATGCACATCCTGAAAATTGGCCCATCCATTGAATGGGCCGTTAACAGGCCGAAATCTCATCGGGCCGATATTGAGCCCAAATATATAGCGGGCTGTTAACGGGCTCGAACTGACGATGAGATGCAATGGTGTGAAATCTTTAATGGGCCGTTGACGGGCCGAATTGGCACATCTCGTATGGGCCGTGGGCTTAAATGGACCTGACACAAGTAGGCCTTATATGGGCCGGCCTGCTAATTTTTACTGGGCCGGCCTTTTTCACCGGAATGGGCCACTGTTGGGCCATGCCACGTGTCGACCTATCATAGGCGCCTCCTGTCCAATGAGTGGATGACATCTGTCCCAACGGTGAGGCAACACGTGTTTCCTCCGGCCAATGATGATTTTACACGTGGAAAATCCCCATTGGTCCGGGCTGTTAACGGGTTATCGGATCCAAAACCGGACCCGATAGCTTAACGGCGTTCCGTTACGGTGGATGCCACGTGTCGGTCACCCTTGACGAAAGCACTTCTGTGACGCGCGATTTATCGTCATGGAAGTGGACACTTCCGTGATGATAATTTTGGTAATGTCATGGAACACTTCTACGACAGCACAGGTATGACTATCTTGATTCTGTCATAAAATCGTCATGGATGTACATGCATGACAAAAAACGCGACCTACTGTGACAAACACGTATCATCACGGAAGTGTATTTTTTTGTAGTGGCCGTGAGTACTAGGCGGAGCCTCGTTCGAGCTACAGAACCGCTTACATGTGGTCCATCAGCTATACTTTAACCGTGACCACCCTGATCGAAACCTCACTCGGGTGTCGCAAGTGGTTCACCAACGTTATACGCATACCTCAGGTGACAAGATGCTGGTTGACGGCGGCGGCGGTCTGAACTTGACTGCCTGTTATCCAAAGGCCATTCCGATGAGACTCGAGAACGCACTGTTCTCAGGGCAACCCGGATAGGAGCCAGGAAGTAAGGCACGCTGCTGTGAGCTTGGAGGCAAGTTGACCAGGACGAAGTAGGATTGTCGTGTAAGCTGAGTCCCTTGCCACAATGATCCTCGGCGCCCATGCACTAGCCAGTTATGCGCGCTTGAACGCTATGTGCTGCCAATTCCATCTCACGTCCCTGCGACAAGAAGGATGCGCTGATCTGCGCCGACCTACTCTACCGGGAAGCAGTTGCAGCGACTGCCGCCAAGGCACTTGCTCCTACCGCTGAAGCTCCGGGAGGGAAGAAGAAGACCGGCAAGACCTCTCGCACCCACTCTGGCAACCGCACCCCTTCGGAGTGTTGTGCTACCGTCGAGGATGTGCCAGAGAGCTCCACCGGCAAGAGCAAGTAATCCAGAGCTGCACCGCCAGAGACCAAGAAGGTGTTCGTCATGGAGGATGGCACGGGAGGGGCTTTCACCATAAGCTCCACGCTCGACAGCAAATAGGAAGGCGTGCTCATCGCCTTCCTGCGGGCGAATGTCGATGTGTTTGCGTGGCAAGCATCCGACATCCCCGGCGTTCCCAGGGAGGTGACTGAGCACCACCTTGTTGTCTGTCCTCATGCGCGGCCGGTCAAGTAGAAGGTCAGGAAGCAGGCTTTGGAAAGGCAAGAGTTCATCACAGAGGAGATCAGGAAGTTGGAAGCGACAGGCTTGGTGAGAGGAGTACTCCATCCGACGTGGTTGGCCAATCCGGTGGTGGTGCGCAAGGCAAATGGGAAGTGGAGGCTGTGTATTGACTACACAAATATCAATATGGCTTGTCCCAAGGACCCTTTCCCGTTGCCGCGCATCGACCAGATTGTTGACTCGGCGGCCGGGTGTGATCTGTTATCATTCCTTGACGCCTACTCAGGATATCACCAGATCTTCATGACAAGAGAAGCCGAAGAAAAGACAGCATTCATCACCCCATGTGGTACGTATTGCTTTTTACGGATGCCTTTCGGGTTGAAGAGTCCTGGCTCAACGTTTGCAAGAGCAGTCCAAATTGGTTTTGAGCCCCAGCTACATAGAAATATGGAAGCATATATGGATGACATAGTGGTCAAAACCAAGGACAGGGCAACACTTGTACAAGACTTAGAAGAGACGTTTGCAAACCTGCGCAAGATCAACCTCAAGTTGAACCCTGAAAAGTGTGTCTTCGGCGTTCCGTCCGGCAAACTTCTCGGGTTCTATGTGTCACAACATGGGATCGAGGCAAACCCAGACAAGATCAAGGCTATCGAGCAAATTCAGGCACCCAAGCGGATCAAGGATGTGTGTCAGCTCACTGGTTGCGTTGCCGCCATGAGCAGATTCATCTCCAAGTCTGCCGAGCGCGCCCTTCCCTTTTTACAAATCTTGAAAAAGGCGGGACCGATGGAATGGACCCCAGAGGCCGAAGCAGCGCTACAGGATTTGAAGAAATACCTCTCCTCTACGCCGATACTAGTTGCGCCTAAACCACAAGAGCCATTGCTGCTGTACCTAGCGGCAATGAATCAAGTGGTCAGGGATGCGCTAGTGGCGCAGAGGGAGGTCAATGAAGAGGCAGTGGCAACAACAGGACTGCCGATGGCGAGCCAGCCCCCCCCCCTAGCAGGGCCTAGTGCCGGCAAGGCAAGGCCCTCGGCAGAGCCTGACGCCATCAGGAGGCCTCGCACGTTGGAGTGTAAACTAATAAAATGTGCCACACTCTCTTTAGCTTCTCAGATCTGCAGTGGGGCATCAAGTCTACTCCGTGTGCAGAAATTCTCGGCCTCTTATTGGCATCGAGAAGCTGAGATGCTTGGTGAAGAAATATGCCCTAGAGGCAATAATAAAGTATTATTATATTTCCTTATATCATGATAAATGTTTATTATTCATGCTAGAATTGTATTAACCGGAAACATAATACATGTGTGAATACATAGACAAACAGAGTGTCACTAGTATGCCTCTACTTGACTAGCTCGTTAATCAAAGATGGTTATGTTTCCTAGCCATAGACATGAGTTGTCATTTGATTAACGAGATCACCTCATTAGGAGAATGACGTGATTGACTTGACCCATTCCGTTAGCTTAGCACTCGATCGTTTAGTATGTTGCTATTGCTTTCTTCATGACTTATACATGTTCCTATGACTATGAGATTATCCAACTCCCGTTTACCGGAGGAACACTTTGTGTGCTACCAAACGTCACAACGTAAATGGGTGATTATAAAGGTGCTCTACAGGTGTCTCCAAAGGTACTTGTTGGGTTGGCGTATTTCGAGATTAGGATTTGTCACTCCGATTGTCGGAGAGGTATCTCTGGGCCCACTCGGTAATGCACATCACTATAAGCCTTGCAAGCATTGTGACTAATGAGTTAGTTGCGGGATGATGTATTACGGAATGAGTAAAGAGACTTGCCGGTAACGAGATTGAACTAGGTATCGAGATACCGACGATCGAATCTCAGGCAAGTAACATACCGATGACAAAGGGAACAACGATGTTGTTATGCGGTCTGACCGATAAAGATCTTCGTAGAATATGTGGGAGCCAATATGGGCATCCAGGTCCCGCTATTGGTTATTGACCGGAGAGGTGTCTCGGTCATGTCTACATAGTTCTCGAACCCGAAGGGTCCGCACGCTTAAAGTTGCGATGACAGTTATATTATGAGTTTATGTGATTTGATGTACCGAAGGTTGTTCGGAGTCCCGGATGTGATCACGGACATGACGAGGAGTCTCGAAATGATCGAGAAGTAAAGATCGATATATTGGACGACTATATTCGGACTTCGGAAAGGTTCCGAGTGATTCGGGTATTTTTCGGAGTACCGGAGAGTTACGGGATTCGTATTGGGCCTTAATGGGCCATACGGGAAAGGAGAGAAAGGCCTCAAAAGGTGGCGCCCCCCCCATGATCTGGTCCGAATTGGACTAGGGAAGGGGGGCGCCCCCTTCTTCTTTCTCCTTCCCCTTCCCTTCTCCTACTCCACAAGGAAAGGAGGAGTCCTACTCCCGGTGGGAGTAGGACTCCCCCCTTTGGCGCGCCTCTCCCCTTGGCCGGCTGCCTCCCCCTTGCTCCTTTATATACGGGGCAGGGGCACCCCAGAGACACAACAATTGATCCTTGAGATCTCTTAGCCGTGTGCGGTGCCCCCCTCCACCATATTACACCTCGATAATACCGTTGCGGAGCTTAGGCGAAGCCCTGCGTCGGTGGAACATCATCGTCGTCACCACGCCGTCGTGCTGACGAAACTCTCCCTCAACATTCGGCTGGATCGGAGTTCGAGGGACGTCATCGAGCTGAACGTGTGTAGAACTCGGAGGTGCCGTGTTCGGTACTTGATCGGTCGGATCGTGAAGACGTTCGACTACATCAACCGCGTTGTGATAACGCTTCCGCTGTCGGTCTATGAGGGTACGTGGACCACACTCTCCCCTCTCGTTGCTATGCATCACCATGATCTTGCGTGTGCGTAGGAAATTTTTTGAAATTACTACGTTCCCCAATAGTGGTATCCGAGCCAGGTTTTATGCGTTGATGCTATGCACGAGTAGAACACAAGTGAGTTGTGGGCGATATAAGTCATACTGCTTACCAGCATGTCATACTTTGGTTCAGCGGTATTGTGAGATGAAGCAGCCCGGACCGACATTACACGTACGCTTACGCGAGACTGGTTTCACCGTTGCGAGCACTCGTTGCTTAAAGGTGACCGGTGGGTGTCTGTCTCTCTCACTTTAGTTGAACCGAGTGTGGCTACGCCCGGTCCTTGCGAAGGTTTAAACAGCACCAACTTGACAAACTATCGTTGTGGTTTTGATGCGTAGGTAAGAACGGTTCTTGCTAAGCCCGTAGCAGCCACGTAAAACTTGCAACAACAAAGTAGAGGACGTCTAACTTGTTTTTGCAGGGCATGTTGTGATGTGATATGGTCAAGACATGATGTGATATAATTTGTTGTATGAGATGATCATGTTTTGTAACCGAGTTATCGGCAACTGGCAGGAGCCATATGGTTGTCGCTTTATTGTATGCAATGCAATCGCCATGTAATGTTTTACTTTATCACTAAGCGGTAGCGATAGTCGTAAAAGCATAGTTGGCGAGACGACAACGATGCTACGATGGAGATCAGATCAAGGTGTCGCGCCGGTGACGATGGTGATCATGACGGTGCTTCGGAGATGGAGATCACAAGCACAAGATGATGAAGGCCATATCATATCACTTATATTGATTGCATGTGATGTTTATCTTTTATGCATCTTATCTTGCTTTGATTGACGGTAGCATTATAAGATGATCTCTCACTAAATTTCAAGATAAAAGTGTTCTCCCTGAGTATGCACCGTTGCGAAAGTTCGTCGTGCCCAGACACCACGTGATGATCGGGTGTGATAGCTCTACGTCCATCTACAACGGGTGCAAAGCCAGTTTTGCACACGCAGAATACTCAGGTTAACTTGACGAGCCTAGCATATGCAGATATGGCCTCGGAACACAGAGACCGAAAGGTCGAGCGTGAATCATATAGTAGATATGATCAACATAGTGATGTTCACCATTGAAACTACTCCATCTCACGTGTTAATCGGACATGGTTTAGTTGATTTGGATCACATAATCACTTAGAGGATTAGAGGGATGTCTATCTAAGTGGGAGTTCTTAAGTAATATGATTAATTGAACTTAAATTTATCATGAACTTAGTCCTGATAGTATTTTGCAAATTATGTTATAGATCAATAGCTCGCGTTGTTGCTTCCCTGTGTTTATTTTTGATATGTTCCTAGAGAAAAAATTATGTTGAAAGATGTTAGTAGCAAAGATGCGGATTGGATCCGTGATCTGAGGATTATCCTCATTGCTGCACAGAAAAATTATGTCCTTGATGCACCGCTAGGTGACAGACCTATTGCAAGAGCAGATGCAGACGTTATGAACGTTTGGCTAGCTCAATATGATGACTACTTGATAGTTTAGTGCACCATGCTTAACATCTTAGAATCGGGACTTCAAAGATGTTTTGAACGTCATGGACCATATGAGATGTTCCAGGAGTTGAAGTTAATATTTCAAGCAAATACCCGAGTTGAGAGATATGAAGTCTCCAACAAGTTCTATAGCTAAAAGATGGAGGAGAATCGCTCAACTAGTGAGCATGTGCTCAGATTGTCTGGGTACTACAATCGCTTGAATCAAGTGGGAGTTAATCTTCCAGATAAGATAGTGATTGACAGAATTCTCTAGTCACCATCACCAAAGTTAGTAGAACTTTGTGATGAACTATAGTATGCAAGGGATGACGAAAGTAATTCCCGAGCTCTTCGTGATGCTGAAATCGACGAAGGTAGAAATCAAGAAAAACATCAAGTGTTGATGGTTGACGAGACCACTAGTTTCAAGAAAAGGGCAAAGGGAAGAAGGGGAACTTCAAGAAGAACGGCAAGCAAGTTGCTGCTCAAGTGAAGAAGCCTAAGTCTGGTCCTAAGCCTAAGACTGTGTACTTCTACTGCAAAGGGACTGGTCACTGGAAGCGGAACTACCCCAACTATTTGGTGGATAAGAAGGATGGCAAAGTGAACAAAGGTATATTGGATATACATGTTATTGATGTGTACTTTACTAGTGTTTATAGCAACCCCTCGGTATTTGATACTGGTTCAGTTGCTAAGATTAGTAACTCGAAACGGGAGTTGCAGAATAAACAGAGACTAGTAAAAGGAGAGGTGACGATGTGTGTTGGAAGTAGTTCCAAGATTGATATGATCATCATCGCACACTTCCCATACTTTCGGGATTAGTGTTGAAACTAAATAAGCGTTATTTGGTGTTTGCGTTGAGCATGAATATGATTTGATCATGTTAATTGCAATACGGTTATTCATTTAAGTTAGAGAACAATTGTTGTTCTGTTTACATGAATAAAAATCTTCTATGGTCATACACACCAACGAAAATGGTTTGTTGGATCTCGATCGTAGTGATACACATAATCATAATATTGAAGCCAAAAGATGCAAAGTTAATAATGATAGTGCAAATTATTTGTGGCACTGCCGTTTAGGTCATATTGGTGTAAAGCGCATGAAGAAACTCCATACTGATGGGATTTTGGAATCACTTGATTATGAATCACTTGATACTTGCGAACCGTGCCTCATGGGCAAGATGACTAAAATGCCGTTCTCCGGAACTATAGAGAGAGCAACAGATTTGTTGGAAATCATACATACAGATGTATGTGGTCCGATGAATATTGAGGCTTGTAGCAGGTATCATTATTTTCTGACCTTCACAGATGATTTGAGCAGATATGGGTATATCTACTTAATGAAACAGAAGTCTGAAACATTTGGAAAGTTCATAGAATTTCAGAGTGAAGTGGAAAATCATCGTAACAAGAAAATAAAAGTTTCTACGATCTGATTGTAGAGAAGAATATTTGAGTTACGAGTTTGGCCTTCAGTTAAAACAATGTGAAATAGTTTCACTACTCACACCACCTGGAACACCACAGTGTAATGGTGTGTCCGAACATCGTAACCGTACTTTATTAGATATGGTGCAATATATGATGTCTCTTACCGATTACCACTATCGTTTTGGGGTTATGCATTAGAGACAGCTACATTCACGTTAAATAGGGTACCATCTAAATCCGTTGAGACGACATCTTATGAACTGTGGTTTGGCAATAAACCAAAGTTCTCGTTTCTTAAAGTTTGGGGTTGCGATGCTTACGTGAAAAAGTTTCATCCTGATAAGCTCAAACCCAAATCGGAGAAATGTGTCTTCATAGGATACCCAAAGGAGACAGTTGGGTACATCTTCTATCACAGATCCGAAGGCAAGACATTCGTTGCTAAAAATGGATCCTTTCTAGAGAAGGAGTTTCTCTCGAAAGAAGTGAGTGGGAGGAAAGTAGAACTTGATGAGGTAACTGTACCTGCTCCCTTATTGGAAAGTAGTTCATCACAGAAATCTGTTCCTGTGACTCCTACACCAATTAGTGGAAAAAAGAGGAAGTTAATGATGATGATCATGTAACTTCAGATCAAGTTACTACCAAACCTCGTAGGTAAACCAGAGTGAGATCCACACCAGAGTGGTACGGTAATCCTGTTCTGGAGGTCATGTTATTTGACCATGATGAACCTACGAACTATGAGGAAGCGATGATGAGCCCAGATTCCGCAAAATGGCTTGAGGCCATGAAATCTGAGATGAGATCCATGTATGAGAACAAAGTGTGGACTTTGGTTGACTTGCCCGATGATCGGCAAGCAATTGAGAATAAATGGATCTTCAAGAGGAAGACGGACGCGGATAGTAGTGTTACTATCTACAAAGCTAGAATTGTCGCAAAAAGGTTTTCGACAAGTTCAAAGTGTTGACTACGATGAGAGTTTCTCACTTGTATCTATGCTTAAGTCTGTCCGAATCATGTTAGCAATTGCCGCATTTTATGAAATATGGCAAATGGATAAACAAAACTGCATTCCTTAATGGATTTATTAAAGAAGAGTTGTATATGATGCAACCAGAAGGTTTTGTCAATCCTAAAGGTGCTAACAAAATATGCAAGCTCCAGCGATCCATCTGTGGACTGGTGCAAGCATCTCGGAGTTGGAATATACACTTTGATAAGTTGATCAAAGGATATAGTTTTATACAGACTTGCGATGAAGCCTGTATTTACAAGAAAGTGAGTGGGAGCACTACAGCATTTCTGATAAGTATATGTGAATGACATATTGTTGATCGGAAATAATGTAGAATTATTCTACAAAGCATAAAGGAGTGTTTGATAGGAGTTTTTCAAAGAAAGACCTCGGTGAAGCTGCTTACATATTGAGCATCAAGATCTATAGAGATAGATCAAAACGCTTGATAAGTTTTTTCAATGAGTACATACCTTAACAAGATTTTGAAGTAGTTCAAAATAGAACAGTCAAAGAAAGAGTTCTTGCCTGTGTTACAAGGTGTGAAATTGAGTAAGACTCAAAGCCCGACCACGGCAGAAGATAGAAAGAGAATGAATGTCATTCCCTATGCCTTGGCCATAGGTTCTATAAATATGCCATGCTGTGTACCAGATCTATTGTATACCCTACACTGATTTTGGCAAGGGAGTACAATAGTGATCTAGGAGTAGATCACTGGACAGCGGTCAAAATTATCCTTAGTGGAATAAGGACATGTTTCTCGATTATGGAAGTGACAAAAGGTTCGTCGTAAAGGGTTACGTCGATGCAAGTTTTGACACTAAATCAAGATGACTCTAAGTCTCAGTCTAGATACATATTGAAAGTGGGAGCAATTAGCTAGAGTAGCTCCGTGTAGAGCATTGTAGACATAGAAATTTGCAAAATACTTACGGATCTGAATGTGACAGACCCGTTGACTAAAATTATCTCACAATCAAAACATGATCACACCTTAGTACTCTTTGGGTGTTAATCACATAGCGATGTGAACTAGATTATTGACTCTAGTAAACCCTTTGAGTGTTGGTCACATAGAGATGTGAACTATGGGTGTTAATCACATGATGATGTGAATTATTGATGTTAAATCACATGGCGATGTGAACTAGATTATTGACTCTAGTGCAAGTGGGAGACTGAAGGAAATATGCCCTAGAGGCAATAATAAAATATTATATATTTCCTTATATCATGATAAATGTTTATTATTCATGCTAGAATTGTATTAACCGGAAACATAATACATGTGTTAATACATAGACAAACAGAGTGTCACTAGTATGCCTCTACTTGACTAGCTCGTTAATCAAAGATGGTTATGTTTCCTAGCCATAGACATGAGTTGTCATTTGATTAACGGGATCACCTCATTAGGAGAATGACGTGATTGACTTGACCCATTCCGTTAGCTTAGCACCCGATCGTTTAGTATGTTGCTATTGCTTTCTTCATGACTTATACATGTTCCTATGACTATGAGATTATGCAACTCCCGTTTACCGGAGGAACACTTTGTGTGCTACCAAACGTCACAACGTAAATGGGTGATTATAAAGGTGCTCTACAGGTGTCTCCAAAGGTACTTGTTGGGTTGGCGTATTTCGAGATTAGGATTTGTCACTCCGATTGTCGGAGAGGTATCTCTGGGCCCACTCGGTAATGCACATCACTATAAGCCTTGCAAGCATTGTGACTAATGAGTTAGTTGCGGGATGATGTAATACGAAACGAGTAAAGAGACTTGCCTGTAACGAGATTGAACTAGGTATCGAGATACCGACGATCGAATCTCGGGCAAGTAACATACCGATGACAAAGGGAACAACGTATGTTGTTATGCGGTCTGACCGATAAAGATCTTCGTAGAATATGTGGGAGCCAATATGGGCATCCAGGTCCCGCTATTGGTTATTGACCGGTGAGGTGTCTCGGTCATGTCTACATAGTTCTCGAACCCAAAGGGTCCGCACGCTTAAAGTTACGATGATAGTTATATTATGAGTTTATGTGATTTGATGTACCGAAGGTTGTTCAGAGTCCCGGATGTGACCACGGACATGACGAGGAGTCTCGAAATGATCGAGACGTAAAGATCGATATATTGGACGACTATATTCGGACTTCGGAAAGGTTCCGAGTGATTCGGGTATTTTTCGGAGTACCGTAGAGTTACGGGAATTCGTATTGGGCCTTAATGGGCCATACGGGAAAGGAGAGAAAGGCCTCAAAAGGTGGCCGCGCCCCTCCCCATGATCTGGTCCGTATTGGACTAGGGAAGGGGGGCACCCCCTTCCTTCTTTCTCCTTCCCCCTTCCCTTCTCCTACTCCCACAAGGAAAGGAGGAGTCCTACTCCCGGTGGGAGTAGGACTCCCCCCTTTTGGCGCGCCTCTCCCCTTGGCCGGCTGCCTCCCCCTTGCTCCTTTATATACGGGGGCAGGGGGGCACCCCAGAGACACAACAATTGATCCTTGAGATCTCTTAGCCGTGTGCGGTGCCCCCCTCCACCATATTACACCTCGATAATACCGTTGCGGAGCTTAGGCGAAGCCCTGCGTCGGTGGAACATCATCATCGTCACCACGCCGTCGTGCTGACGAAACTCTCCCTCAACACTCGGCTGGATCGGAGTTCGAGGGACGTCATCGAGCTGAACGTGTGTAGAACTCGGAGGTGCCGTGCGTTCGGTACTTGATCGGTCGGATCGTGAAGACGTTCGACTACATCAACCGCGTTGTGATAACGCTTCCGCTGTCGGTCTACGAGGGTACGTGGACAACACTCTCCCCTCTCGTCGCTATGCATCACCATGATCTTGCGTGTGCGTAGGAATTTCTTTGAAATTACTATGTTCCCCAACACTTGGAGTTGTCGAGCTTTGATTTTAAGTTTGAAAGTACTTCGATGATCCAGAGCAGAGTCTTGGCGGAGTTCATTGTGGAATGGACTTCAATGCCCGATGAAGAAATCCAGGAGACCACTCTCCCCGGCAAGGAAGCAAGTCGCAACTGGATCATGTACTTTGACAGGGCTTTCTCGCTGCAAGGTGCCGGTGCTGGTGTGCTGCTCGTCGCACCCACCAGAGAGCACCTCAAGTATGTAATCCAGATGCACTTTCCCAGGGAGATGTCCACAAACAACACTGCTGAATACGAGGGGTTGCTTGCCGGTCTCAGGATCGCAGCAGACCTCGGGGTTAAGAAGCTCATCGTCAGGGGTGATTCACAGCTTATCGTCAGGCAAGTCAACAAAGATTATCAAAGCCCGTTGATGGAGGCCTACGTAGATGAGGTGAGGAAGCTGGAAGAGCGCTTTGAAAGTATACAAGCAGATCACATTCCCCGAGCGGAGAACAACATCGCCGATTACCTGTCGAAGCACGCTGCATTCAAACTACCTGTGGAACCAGGTACTTTTGTGCTTCAGTTAACTCAGCCATCCGTTGAACCATCAATAGAGCAGAACAAGCAGAGGAAATCAGGCCCCCGCAAGTACTTTTCCGCCGAGCTCCCAGGAGCCGCCGGCAAGGATGCTGCCGTGGACACTGAGCCTGCCATGGGGCAACCGACTCCGGCAGGGCGTCGAGCCCTGGCCGAAGAGAGAGCCGCTCCCATGGAGGAGGAAATGCCTTTAGTCCTTGCCGTCGAACCCCAGGCTCCGGCATGGGCACAGCATACCGTCCGGTTCCTCTAGACAAGGGAACTTCCTGAGGAGCAGGAAGAAGCAGAGAAAGTAGCCCATCGGTCTACCACGTATCAGTTTGTCGACGACGTCCTGTAGAGAAAAAGACCGAACAGTGTGAAAATTGAAGTGCATTCCCCGGGAGGAAGGACTGGAGCTATTGGCAGAGATACATGGAGGCATATGTGGCTCCCACATAGGGTCGAGGGCCCTTGCCGGCAAGGTTTCTTCTGGCCCACTGCCCTCCAGGATAAGATGGCACTAGGAACCAGGTATTAAGCGTGCCAGTTCCATTCGAAGAAGCTTAATCAACCAGCTCAAGCCCTTCAAACAATTCCTCTCTCCTAGCCATTTTCGATCTGGGGGCTCGACATACTGGGCCCTTTCCCCCGCACTGTCGGGGGCTTTGAGTACTTGTACGTTGCAATCGACAAGTTCACAAAGTGGCCGGAGGTGGAGGCAGTGAGGAAGGTGACAGCACAGTCAGCTGTCAAGTTCTTCAAGGGGCTAGTCTGCCATTTTGGTGTGCCAAACAGAGTCATCACCGACAACGGCACGCAATTCACAAGCCACACCTTCATGCAATACCTCCAGGACCTCGGCAGCAAGGTCTGTTTCGCTTCTGTGGCACACCCACGGAGCAACGGCCAGGCGGAGAGGGCAAATGCTGAAGTACTGCGAGGCCTGATAACAAAGACTTCTGACAAACTACACAAGAGCGGAAGCAGCTGGATTGATGAATTGCTGGCAGTTCTTTGGTCAATCAGAACAACACCAAATCGAGCCACCGGCCAGACACCCTTTGCCCTGGTATACGGGGCAAAAGCAGTTCTCCACACGAAACGCACATAGGGGTCACCTCGAGTGCTCGCTTATGACGAGTTTGAGCAAGAGCAATTGCGGCAAGATGAGGCAACGCTCCTCGAGGAAGATCATCTTCGGGCGGTTGTGAGAGCAGCGCGCTACCAGCAAGCCTTGCGCCGCTACCATAGCCGCAAAGTTCATGCCCGAAGCTTTGAGGAAGGAGACCTTGTTCTTCGACGCGTTCAGTTGGCCAAGAATTCCAACAAGTTGACGCCGAAGTGGGAAGGCCCTTATCGGGTAACACGAGTCACTAGGCCTGGCGCAGTCCGCCTGGAGACCGAAGATGCTATTCCAGTGAGCAACTCCTGGAACATCGAACATCTTCATAAGTTTTACCCATAAGGCGCGGTTGTCGGGCCCCCCGGCAAACCACCTTTTGTGCAAGCCTTGCCGACGAGGCATGTAACCCTCTGTACAAAGCCAGGCGCAGACCCTGAGCATAAATAAATGAAGCGCTGGCGCCCTAAGTTTTAGCATGCATGCTAGGTCAGGTCTCTCCCTCGGTTAGGGTTGATAGTGCTTAGCGGCGACTAACCCCTAGCATAGAGGTCGAGTGTGCATCTCTCTGTTCCTTTCCGTCCTCTTTGGTTTGTAGGGTACATGGACGTTTGTGCTGAGCTGTTTGGAAGGAAGAGAACAAGTTGACATTTTGGCCCCGGCAAGCCAAGGTTGCCGGGGGCTGCAGACGTAAGAATCCAACCACGGCAAGCCAAGGCTGCCGGGGGCTTCGGATCCAGATAAGTCTTTCATCCCCAATTGTGCATTCCCATATGAAGTTAGGACGTGTGAAACCTCATTTTATTCCTAGGTCGCCGTGCTCCCCCTTCTTTCTGTACCCAGAAACTATTCCCTGGGTCGGAACTGGGTCGCAGTCGCAGTGACAAGGAAATAAACGAAGGGCCTAACTCTACTTCACCCTGCCAACGCCAAGAGCGTGAGAATGGTCGAACGAAGTAAGGGGACGACAAGGCCTGTTGCCGGGCAACAATGTTTATCTTAAAAATAACAAGGATTCACTCCTTGGCATAGGCCTCGCTCACGCACAAAGAACCCGGCAAGCACCCTTTTTCATTAAAAATGTCCCATACAGGTACAGTTCATACGGGGTGAAAAACATGAGCAAGGGGATGACAAGTTTTAAATCTAACAAGTGCCCGTAGGCTTACAAACTAAAAAGAGATAAGATGCCCGTAATCCCTTTCTTGTCCCTCTCCTCAGAAGATGGAACAAGGTAGCGGGAGGGAAAAAAGAGCGCCTAGGCGAGGTACGAGCAGCAGAAGACACCAGGAGAGCATCCCGATGCCGGGAGAGGAGCCGGAAGATAAGGCAGCGGGCCGACAATACGCGATGAAGGCGTCGGTGCCCGCGTACTCCCACTTGACGGCCGGTCTTCTTCGTCTTCTCTGGCCCTCCTACGCCAGCCGCCCAAGGAGGCGGCGGGGAACGTGCTGATGGAGAGCTTGACGAGGAAGGCCTTCGGCAGGGCGCGTGGCCGAGGAAGGGACGACGCGGTCAGTCGGAGTCAAGGTCGGCGTCGCCCCGCTCGACGCCCTCGTCTTCGCTGTCGATGTCCTCCTCGTCACTCCCGCTCGAGGAAGAGTCTTCATCATCAGAGGAGCTCTCCACGCAGCACTTTAGATGAGTTCCAAGTTCCCCAAAGACCTTGATGGAGAGCAGGCTGTTCTCCATTAATTTGAAGTAGAGAACGAGCCCCGCCGTTAGGCTGTGGACACGAGCGAAAGTCTTCCATCCACGACGAAGATACATGACGTGAGGAGCGGGAAAGTCGACGTCGACCCGCATGCCACCATTCCTGCAGCCCCTCATATGCAACCTGAGGGTCTATGGTGGGTCGAGCTCCATCTCCCGAGCGAATGGGGTGGGGAGACGAAGACGACGACGCGGTGGCCGGCGTAGCCTGATGAAGAACTCACGGGGCTGGTCCCCGACGTGGCCCTCCATTGGGAGAGGCATCGCCAGCGGAGGCAAGGCTGGTGCGCCGCCCCGTCCCCCTCTTCCTCGAGCGCCATGGTGACCTCGGCCTTGCCCCCTCCCCCTTCCTATCGTGGCCAGCTCCACCGCCGCAAGCTCTTTGGGAGGAGGGACGCGCTGTCGAGCAAAGACCCTCGCTGCCATCGTCGAAGGGCCAGCGCCTCCTCTCGCCATGGCAGATGGAAGGAAAGAGACGAGGTGGAAGGAGATGGATGATGATAGAATGTGGGGGTGCCATCGCCCTCCCCCCCTTTATAAAGGGGCGCGATCGAGGCTCGGCCGCCCCACTCAACCAATCCGGCCGTCGGGGGCGCAGGGAATCGGCGCCGACCCGCTGCTCCAATCAGCGACGGCCCGGTTTCCCGCCTCCATCGCCTGCCACCTTGAAGGCATGGGGAACATGTGGCAAGCAAGCAAAGATCGAGGGGACGGGTGAGGCGACCGTTCCCCACCCCGTGATCATGGGGTGCGGACGCCTTGAAGACTGCGACCCGAGTCCGCTCAGTAAATGAGCCGCGCCTCTGCGTTCTCCTCTTTTTATGGGGAAGGCGTGAGCCGCCTCTTTACTGTGACGTGACGCATGCATGCGGGAACCGCCCCACGCATGACCCCCACGTCACGCACGACCGTACACGACGCGCATTCAACGCGGGTCGTGGGGAAGCGCAAGCGAGCGAAAAAGTTACCGCGGTAAAAATCCGCCCCGCCTGCCCGTGCACCGTTCTGGGCCTGGCCCAACAATGTGTCGCGCTTATGTGTGGCCCAGGCCCGGGGCCTCCTGTCAGTGTACAAAAGTAGGGGCTCTCCTTTTTACCTGTTTACTTGTGCACGGGCAGTTGGAGCCGCGCCCACGGCCACACCAAGCAGGGCAGAGGAGGGAAGCCGGAGCACAAGGCAACCAAAGCAATGCCAAGGCCAAGAGACACGAAGAGCAAGGGGGCGAGGTGGACTCCCCCGGCAAGACCCTTACTAGGGTGGCCTCCGCGGCCCCGGCAAGAGCCTTGCCAGGGCAACTTGCCCGACGCCAGCAGAGTGTGCCACCCTTGAGCCCATGGGTTCCAACAGCACCAACAAACCACATTGGAACCAAGGCTTGGGAGGCACCTCTGTGGTGGCATGCAGATCTTCGTCAAGATCATGAACACACAAGATCAGATGAGGACCAGAAGACGATGACCCTCGGCGAGATCCTTGCCAAGGAGATCCATGAGACTCCCAGCAAGACCCTTGCCGGGGACGACCATGGTGCCGCCCTTGCCGAGGACACTTACGGGGCCGTGGCGAGGCCCACGTCTGCCAAGACTACACCACCGCTCCCATGCAGCTGGTAGCTCAACCAGCTGGGTAGGCACCTGCGTGGCAGCGTGCGGCCTCTACGCCAACTCAGCTAGCACCTGTGTGGTGGCATGCAGATCTTCGTAAAGACTCCACCACCGCGCAAGCCCAGCAGCCAGCTAACGTAGCGCTACAACGCCTCGTCAGCTCAGACGCGCGTCGCAGCCAGGCAAGGCGGCGACAGTTGGGACGAGCTTCCTTGTTGTCCCCGATAAAGCAAGAGGGGCACGTCGGCAGCGCATTAAATGCATTTGTCCGACGGTGCCAGAGGATAGACTCATCCACTATACACCTTTCCACCTCCTGTGTGCCACTGTTGAAATCCCTTTTGTCTATAAAAGGAGGCCCGAGGCGACCAGGAGGAGGATTCGGATCTTTTGGACTAGGGACACACCGTAGCTAGTTCAAGAACTCAAGAACACTCAAATGCATACACCAAAGCAGGACTAGGGTTTTACGCATCCTCGCGGCCCAAACCTGGGTAAATGATCCTTGTGCTGGATTCTGGACCTGCTCTTTGCACAACCCCGCGCCCGCCAACCGTAGAAGGGATCCCAGTGATCCCATAGGTGTCGTTTCCACCGACATTGCAGGATTCTTACGACGAGTAAGTGATACGTTAGGGTTACGATGTCTACACTCAACTTTGCCATTGGCGTTGTTGGGAACTCCACTTGTTGTTACTTCCGCTATATGGATTGAGGTAATAGTATTTACGTTACTTTATACATGTGATTTACCTCTGTTATAAATCCTTGAGTACTGTGTGTGTCAGCATACCGATCTAGGGATGACACTTAAGCACAGAGACTTGACCCATTCGGGTCAGGTCGCTACATCTTGCCCATGAGGCATGGTTCGCAAGCATCAAATGATTCATAATCAAGTGATTCCAAACACCCATCGGCATGGAGTTTCTTCATGCGCTTTACTGAAGGAAATATGCCCTAGAGGCAATAATAAAGTTGTTATTTATATTTCCTTATATCATGATAAATGTTTATTATTCATGCTAGAATTGTATTAACCGGAAACTTAGTACATGTGTGAATACATAGACAAACAGAGTGTCACTAGTATGCCTCTACTTGACTAGCTCGTTGAATCAAAGATGGCTATGTTTCCTAGCCATGTCATTTGATGAACGGGATCACATCATTAGAGAATGATGTGGTGGACAAGACCCATTCTGTTAGCTTAGCACTTGATTGTTTAGTATATTGCTATTGCTTTCTTCATGACTTATACATGTTCCTATGACTATGAGATTATGCAACTCCCGAATACCGGAGGAACACTTTGTGTGCTACCAAATGTCACAACGTAACAGGGTGATTATAAAGGTGCTCTACAGGTGTCTCCGATGGTACTTGTTGAGTTGGCATAGATCGAGATTAGGATTTGTCACTCTGATTGTCGGAGAGGTATCTCTGGGCCCTCTCGGTAATGCACATCACTATAAGCCTTGCAAGCAATGTGACTAATGAGTTAGTTGCGGGATGATGCATTACGGAACGAGTAAAGAGACTTGCCGGTAACGAGATTGAACTAGGTATTGAGATACCGACGATCGAATCTTGGGCAAGTAACATACCGATGACAAAGGGAACAATGTATGTTGTTATGCGCTTTGACCGATAAAGATCTTCGTAGAATATGTGGGAGCCAATATGAACATCCAGGTTCCGCTATTGGTTATTGACCGGAGACGTCTCTCGGTCGTGTCTACATAGTTCTCGAACCCGTAGGGTCCGCACACTTAATGTTTATGTGCTTTGATGTACCGAAGATAGTTTGGAGTCCCGGATGTGATCACAGACATGACGAGGAGTCTCGAAATGGTCGAGACATAAAGATTGATATATTGGACGACAATATTCAGACACCGGAAGTATTCCGGGGGTCATTGGATATTTATCGGAGTGCCGGGGGGTTATCGGAACCCCCGGGGGAACTAATGGGCCAACATGGGCCTTGTGTGAGTGAGAGGAGAGGGCCTAGGGCTGGTTGCCCGCCACCCCCCTTGGGAGTCCGAATTGGACAAGGAGGAGGGCGGCGCCCCCTCTTTCCTCCCTCTCCTTCCTTTCCCCTTTCCCCTTCCTACTTGGACTAGGAAAGGGGGAGTCCTACTCGTACTAGGAGGAGGACTCCCCCTCTCCTTGGCGCACCCCAAGGCTGGCCGGCCTCCCCCCTTGCTCCTTCTTATACGGGGCAGGGGGCACCCTAGAACACACAAGTTGATTGTTTCCAGCCGTGTGCGGTGCCCCCTCCACCATAATCCACCTCGGTCATATCGTTGCAGTGCTTAGACGAAGCCCTGCGCTGGTAGCTTCATCATCACCATCATCACGCCGCGTGCTGACGAAGCTCTCCCTCGACACTCTGCTGAATCGTGAGTTCGTGGGACGTCACCGAGTCGAAGGTGTGCCGATCGCGGAGGTGTCGTACCATCGGTGCTTGGATTGGTCGATCGTGAAGATGTACGACTACATCAACCACGTTGTCATAACGCTTCCGTTCACGGTCTACAAGGGTACGTAGACAATACTCTCCCCTCTCGTTGCTATGCATCACTATGATCTTGCGTGTGATTAGGAATTTTTTTGAAATTACTATGTTACCCAACAGTGGCATCCGAGCCAGGTTTATGCGTAAATGTTATATGCAGGAGTAGAACACAAGTGTGTTGTGGGTGATAATAGTCATACTGCTTACCAGCAAGTCATACTTTGATTCGGCGGTATTGTTGGATGAAGCGGCCTGGACCGACATTACGCGTACGCTTACGCGAGACTAGTTCTACAGACGTGCTTCGCACATAGGTGGCTAGCTGGTGTCAGTTTCTCCAACTTTAGTTGAATAGAGTGTGGCTACGCCCGGTCCTTGTTGAAGGTTAAAACAGCACATACTTCACGAAAAATCGTTGTGGTTTTGATGCGTAGGTAAGAACGGTTCTTGCTCAGCCCGTAGCAGCCACGTAAAACTTGCAACAACAAAGTAGAGGACGTCTAACTTGTTTTTGCAGGGCATGTTGTGATGTGATATGGTCAAGACATGATGCTAAATTTTATTGTATGAGATGATAATGTTTTGTAACGAAGTTATCGGCAAGTGGCAGGAGCCATATGGTTGTCGCGTTATTGTATGAAATGCAATCGCATTGTAATTGCTTTACTTTATCACTAAGCGGTAGCGATAGTCGTAGAAGCAATAGTTGGCGAGACGACAACGATGCTACGATGGAGATCAAGGTGTCGCGCCGGTGACGATGGTGATCATTTCGGTGCTTTAGAGATGGAGATCAAAGGCACAAGATGATGATGGCCATATCATATCACTTATATTGATTGCATCTGATGTTTATCTTTTATGCATCTTATTCTGCTTAGTTCGACGGTAGCATTATAAGATGATCTCTCACTAAATTTCAAGGTACAAGTGTTCTCCCTGAGTATGGACCGTTGCGAAAGTTCGTCGTGCCGAGACACCACGTGATGATCGGGTGTGATAAGCTGTACGTTCACATACAACGGGTGCAACCCAGTTTTGCACACGCAGAATACTCGGATTAAACATGACGAACCTAGCATATGCAGACATGGCCTCAGAACACGGAGACCGAAAGGTCGAGCGTGAATCATATAGTAGATAGGATGAACATAGTGATGTTCACCATTGAAAACTACTCCATCTCACGTGATGATCGGACATGGTTTAGTTGATATGGATCACGTGATCACTTAGATGATTAGAGGGATGTCTATCTAAGTGGGAGTTCTTAAGTAATTTGATTAATTAAACTTTAATTTATCATGAACTTAGTACCTCATAGTATTTTGCATGTCTATGTTGTTGTAGATAGATGGCCCGTGCTATTGTTCCGTTGAATTTTAATGCGTTCCTAGAGAAAGTCAAGTTGAAAGATGATGGTAGCAACTACACGGACTAGGTCCATAACTTGAGGATTATCCTCATTGCTGCACAGAAGAATTACATCCTGGAAGCACCTCTAGGTGCCAAACCCGCTGCAGGAGCAACGCCAGATGTTTTGATCGTCTGGCAGAGCAAAGCTGATGACTACTCGATAGTTCAGTGTGCCATGCTTTACGGCTTAGAACCGGGACTTCAACGATGTTTTGAACGTCATTGAGCATATGAGATGTTCCAGGAGTTGAAGTTAATATTTCAAGCAAATGCCCGGATTGAGAGATATGAAGTCTCCAATAAGTTCTACAGCTGCAAGATGGAGGAGAATAGTTCTCAGTGAGCATATATTCAAAATGTCTGGGTATAAAAATCACTTGATTCAGCTGGGAGTTAATCTTCCTGATGATAGTGTCATTGACAGAATTCTTCAATCACTGCCACCAAGCTACAAGAGCTTCGTGATGAACTATAATATGCAAGGGATGGATAAGACAATTCCCGACCTCTTCGCAATGCTAAAGGTTGCGGAGGTAGAAATCAAGAAGGAACATCAAGTGTTGATGGTCAACAAGACCACCAGTTTCAAGAAAAAGGGTAAAGGGAAGAAGGGGAACTTCAAGAAGAACGGCAAGCAAGTTGTTGCTCAAGTGAAGAAGCCTAAGTCTGGACCTAAGCCTAAGACTAAGTGCTTCTACTGCAAAGGGACTGGTCACTGGAAGCAGAACTGCCCCAAGTATTTGGCGGATAAGAAGGATGGCAAGGTGAACAAAGGTATATGTGATATACATGTTATTGATGTGTACCTTACTAATGCTCGAAGTAGCACCTGGTTATTTGATACTGGTTCTATTGCTAATATTTGCAACTCGAAACAGGGCCTATGGATTAAGTAAAGATTGGCTAAGGACGAGGTGATGATGCGCGTGGGAAATGGTTCCAAAGTCAATGTGATCGCGGTCGGCACGCTACCTCTACATCTACCTTCGGGATTAGTTTTAGACCTGAATAATTGTTATTTGGTGCCAGCGTTAAGCATGAACATTATACCTGGATCTTGTTTGATGCGAGACGGTTATTCATTTAAAAATCGGAGAATAATGGTTGTTCTATTTATATGACTAATATATTTTATGGTCATGCACCCTTAAAGAGTGGTCTACTTTTGTTGAATCTCGATAGTAGTGACACACATATTCATAATATTGAAGCCAAAAGATGCAGAGTTGATAATGATAGTGCAACTTATTTGTGGCACTGCCGTTTGGGTCATATTGGTGTAAAGCGCAAGAAGAAACTCCATTCTGATGGACTTTTGGAATCACTTGATTATGAATCACTTGGTACTTGCGAACCATGCCTCATGGGCAAGATGACTAAACCTCCATTCTCCGGAACAATGTAGCGAGCAACAGATTTGTTGGAAATCATACATACTGATGTATGTGCTGAATGTTGAGGCTCGCGGCGGGTATCGTTATTTTCTCACCTTCACAGATGATTTGAGCAGATATGGGTATATCTACTTGATGAAACATAAGTCTGAAACATTTGAAAAGTTCAAAGAATTTCAGAGTGAAGTGGAAAATCATCGTAACAAGAAAATAAAGTTTCTACGATCTGATCGTGGAGGAGAATATTTGAGTTACGAGTTTGATCTTCATTTGAAACAATGCGGAATAGTTTAGCAACTCACGCCACCCGGAACACCACAACGTAATGGTGTGTCCGAACATCGTAATCGTACATTACTAGATATGGTGCGATTTATGATGTCTCTTACTGATTTACCGCTATCGTTTTGGGGTTATGCTTTAGAGCGGCTGCATTCACGCTAAATAGGGCACCATCTAAATCCATTGAGACGACACCTTCTGAACTGTGGTTTGGCAAGAAACCAAAGTTGTCGTTTCTTAAAGTTTGGGGCTGCGATGCTTATGTGAAAAAGCTTGAACCTGATAAGCTCGAACCCAAATCGGAGAAATGTGTCTTCATAGGATACCCAAAGGAGACTGTTGGGTACACCTTCTATCACAAATCCGAAGGCAAGACATTCGTTGCTAAGAATGGATCCTTTCTAGAGAAGGAGTTTCTCTCAAAAGAAGTGAGTGGGAGAAAAGTAGAACTTGATGAGGTAACTGTACCTGCTCCCTTATTTGAAAGTAGTTCATCACAGAAATCTGTTCCTGTGACTCCTACACCAATTAGTGAGGAAGCTAATGATGATGATCATGAAACTTCAGATCAAGTTACTACCGAACCTCGTAGGTCAACCAGAGTAAGATCCGCACCAGAGTGGTATGGTAATCCTGTTCGGAGGTCATGTTACTTGACCATGACGAACCTACGAACTATGAGGAAGCGATGATGAGCCCAGATTCTGGGAAATGGCTTGAGGCCATGAAATCTGAGATGGGATCCATGTATGAGAACAAATTGTGGACTTTGGTTGACTTGCCCGATGATCGGCAAGCCATCGAGAATAAATGGATCTTCAAGAAGAAGACTGACACTGACGGTAATGTTACTGTCTACAAAGCTCAACTTGTTGCGAAAGGTTTTCGACAAGTTCAAGGAGTTGACTACGATGAGACCTTCTCACCCGTAGCGATGCTTAAGTCCGTCCGAATCATGTTAGCAACCCGCATTTTATGATGATGAAATTTGGCAAATGGATGTAAAGATTGCATTCCTGAATGGATTTCTGGAAGAAGAGTTGTATATGATGCAACCTGAAGGTTTTATCGATCCAAAGGATGCTAACAAAGTGTGCAAGCTCCAGCGATCCATCTATGGACTGGTGCAAGCATCTCATAGTTGGAATATATGCTTTGATGAGTTAATCAAAGCATATAGTTTTATACAGACTTGCGGTGAAGCCTGTATTTACAAGAAAGTGAGTGGGAGCACTACAGCCTTTCTGATAAATATATGTGAATGACATATTGTTGATCGGGAACGATGTAGAATTATTTGGAAAGCATAATGAAGTGTTTGAAAGGAATTTTCAAAGAAAGTACCGCGTGAAGCTACTTACATATTGGGCATCAAGGTCTATAAAGATAGATCAAGATGCTTGATAATTTTTTTTCATGGGTACATACTTTACAAGTTTTTGAAGTAGTTTCCCTATGCCTCAGTCATAGGTTATCTATTAAAGTCATGTACGCAATGCTGTGTACCAGACCTGATGTGTGCCTTTCTATTAGTTTAGCAGGGAGGTACCAAAGTAATCCAGGAGTGGATCACTGGACAACGGTCAAGAACATCCTGAAATACCTGAAAAGGACTAAGGATATGTTTCTCGTTTATGGAGGTGACAAAGAGCTCGTCGTAAATGGTTACGTCGATGCAAGCTTCGACACTGATCCGGATGACTCTAAGTCACAAACCGGATACGTATTTATATTGAACGGTGGAGCTGTCAGTTGGTGCAGTTCTAAGCAAAGCGCCATGGCGGGATCTACGTGTGAAGCGCATTACATAGCTGCTTCGGAAGCAACAAATGAAGGAGTCTGGATGAAGGAGTTCATATCCGATCTAGGTGCCATACCTAGTGCATCGGATCCCATGAAAATCTTTTGTGACAATACTGGTGCAATTGCCTTGGCAAAGGAATCCATATTTGACTAGAGAACCAAGCACATCAAGAGACGCTTCAATTCATCGCGATCAAGTAATGGAGTCTAGACATAGAGATGTAGAACATACGGTCGATGTTCAACCCGTTGTAAGCCTTATATGTGAACTATCACACCAAGACTATGGTGTAAGTCACATTACGATGTAACTAGATTATTGCTCTAGTGCAAGTGGGAGACTGAAGGAAATATGCCCTAGAGGCAATAATAAAGTTGTCATTTATATTTCCTTATATCATGATAAATGTTTATTATTCATGCTAGAATTGTATTAACCGGAAACTTAGTACGTGTGTTAATACATAGACAAACAAAGTGTCCCTAGTATGCCTCTACTTGACTAGCTCGTTAATCAAAGATGGTTAAGTTTCCTAGCCATAGACATGTGTTGTCATTTGATGAACGGGATCACATCATTAGAGAATGATGTGATGGAAAATACCCATCCGTTAGCTTAGCACTATGATCGTTTAGTTTATTGCTATTGCTTTCTTCATGACTTATACATGTTCCTATGACTATGAGATTATGCAACTCCCGAATACCGGAGAAACACTTTGTGTGCTACCAAACATCACGACGTAACTGGATGATTATAAAGGTGCTCTACAGGTGTCTCCAATGGTACTTGTTGAGTTGGCATAGATCGAGATTAGGATTTGTCACTCCGATTGTCGGAGAGGTATCTCTGGGCCCTCTCCGTAATGCACATCAATATAAGCCTTGCAAGCAATGTGACTAATGAGTTAGTTGCGGGATGATGCATTACGGAATGAGTAAAGAGACTTGCCGGTAACGAGATTGAACTAGGTATTGAGATACCGATGATCGAATCTCAGGCAAGTAACATACCGATGACAAAGGGAACAACGTATGTTGTTATGCGGTTTGACCGATAAAGATCTTTGTAGAATATGTGGGAGCCAATATGAACATCCAGGTTCCGCTATTGGTTATTGACCAGAGACGTGTCTCGGTCATGTCTACATAGTTCTCGAACCCGTAGGGTCTGCACGCTTAAAGTTCGGTGACGATCGGTATTATGAGTTTATGTGTTTTGATGTACCGAAGATAGTTCGGAGTCCCGGATGTGATCACGGACATGATGAGGAGTCTCGAAATGGACGAGACATAAAGATCGATATATTGGACAACTATATTCGGACACCAGTAGTGTTCCAGGGGTCATCGCATATTTATCAGAGTGCCGGGGGGTTATCTGAACCCCCGGGGGAACTAATCGGCCAACATGGGCCTAGTGACAGAGAGAGGAGAGGGCCTAGGGCTGGCTGCGCCCCCCCTTGGGAGTCAGAATTGGACAAGGAGGGGGCAGCGCCCCCTCTTTCCTCCCTCTCTCTCTCCTTCCTTTCCCCTTTCCCCTTCCTAGTTGGACTAGGAAAGGGGGAGTCCTACTCCTACTAGGAGGAGGACTCCCCCTCTCCTTGGCGCGCCCCAAGGCCGGCCGGCCTACCCCTTGCTCCTTTATATACGGGGGCAGGGGGCACCCTAGAAGACACAAGTTGATTGTTTCCAGCCGTGTGCGGTGCCCCCCTCCACCATAATCCACCTCGGTCATATCGTTGCAGTGCTTAGGCGAAGCCCTGCATCGGTAGCTTCATCATCACCGTCATCTCTTCCTCGACACTCTGCTAGATCGTGAGTTCGTGGGACGTCACCGAGCTGAACGTGTGCAGATCGCGGAGGTGTCGTACCTTCGGTGCTTGGATCGGTCGATTGTGAAGACGTACAACTACATCAACCGCGTTTTCATAACGCTTCCGCTTACGGTCTACGAGGGCCAATACTCTCCCCTCTCGTTGCTATGCATCACCATGATCTTGCGTGTGCGTAGGAATTTTTTTGAAATTACTACGTTACCCAACATTTACACCAATATGACCTAAACGGCAGTGCCACATTGCACTATCATTATCAACTTTGCATCTTTTGGCATCAATATTAGGAATATGTGTATCACAACGATCGAGATTCAATAAACCATTCACCTTTGGGTGTATGACCACAGAAGGTTTTATTCATGTAACAGAATAATAATTATTCTTTGACTTAAATGAATAACGGTATTGCAATAAATATGATCCAATCATATTATGCTCAACGCAAACACCAAATAACATTTATTTTAGGTTCAACACTAATCCCGAAGGTAAAGGGAGTGTGTGATGGTGATCTTATCAACCTTGGAATCACTTCCAACACACATCGTCACCTTGCCCTCAACTAGTCTTTGTTCATTTTGTAACTCCTGTTTTGAGTTACTAATCGTAGCAACTAAACCAGTATCAAATACCCAGGGACTACTACGAACACTAGTAAAGTACACATCAATAACATGTATATCATATATACTTTTTTTCACTTTGCCATCCTTCTTATCCGCCAAGTATTTGGGGCAATTCCGCTTCCAGTGACCATTTCTTTCACAGTAGAAGCACTCAGTTTCAGGCTTGGGTCTACCTTTGGGCTTCTTCATGGGAGTGGCAACTTGCTTGCCATTCTTCTTGAAGTTCCCTTTCTTTCCCTTGCCCTTTTACTTGAAACTAGTGGTCTTGTCAACCATCAACATTTGATGCTTTTCTTGATTTCTACCTTCATTGATTTCAGCATCACGAAGAGCTTGGGAATCGTTTTCGTCATCCCTTGCATATTATAGTTCATCATGAAGTTCTAGTAACTTGGTGATAGTGACTAGAGAACTCTGTAAATCACTATTTTATCTGGAATATTAACTCCCACTTGATTCAAGCGATTGTAGTAGTAAGACAATTTGAGCACATGGTCACTGGTTGAGCTATTCTCCTCCATCTTGTAGGCAAAGTACTTGTCAGAGGTCACATACCTCTCGACTCGGGCATGAGTCTGAAATACCAATTTCAGCTCTTGGAACATCTTATATGCTCCATGTCGTTCAAAACATTTTTGAAGTCCCGGTTCTAAGCCGTAAAGCATGGCGCACTAAACTATCAAGTAGTTATCATACCGAGCTTGCCAAACGTTCATAACGTCTGCATCTGCTCCTGCTCCGTCACCTAGCGGTGCAGCAAGGACATAATTCTTCTGTGCAGCAATGAGGATAATCCTCAGATCACGGACCTAGTCCGCATCATGGCTACTATCATCTTTCAACATAGTTTTTCTCTAGGAACATATCAAAAATAAACGGGGAGCTACATCGCGAGCTATTGATCTACAACATAGTTATGCAAATACTATCAGGACTAAGTTAATGATAAATTAAAGTTCAATTAATCATATTACTTAAGAACTCCCACTTAGATAGACATCCCTCTAATCATCTAAGTGATCACGTGATCCATATCAACTAAACCATGTCCGATCATCACGTGAGATGGAGTAGTTTTCAATGGTGAACAACACTATGTTCATCATATCTACTATATGATTCACGCTCGACCTTTCGGTCTTAGTGTTCCGAGGCCATATCTGCATATGCTAGGCTCGTCAAGTTTAACCCGAGTACTCTGCGTGTGCAAAACTGGCTTGCACCCATTGTATGTGAACGTAGAGCTTATCACACCCGATCATCACGTGGTGACTCGGCACGACGAACTGTCGCGACGGTGCATACTTAGGGAGAACACTTATACCTTGAAATTTAGTGAGGGATCATCTTATAATGCTACTGACATACTAAGCAAAATAACATGCATAAAAAGATAAACATCACATGCAATCAAAATTTGTGACATGATACGACCATCATCATCTTGTGCCTTTGATCTCCATCTCCAAAGTACTGTCATGAACTCCATCGTCATCGGCATGACACCATGATCTCCATCATCTTGATCTCTATCAACGTGTCGTCACATGGTCGCCTCGCCAACTATTGCTTTTTCAACTATTGCTATCGCATAACGATAAAGTAAAGCAATTATATGGCGCTTGCATCTTATGCAATAAAGAGACAACCATAAGGCTCTTGCGAGTTGTCGATAACTTTAAAAAAATATGATCATCTCATACAACAAATTATATCACATCATGTCTTGACCATATCACATCACAACATGCCCTGCAAAAACAAGTTAGACGTCCTCTACTTTGTTGTTGCAAGTTTTACGTGGCTGCTACGGGCTTCTTGCAAGAACCGTTCTTACCTACTCATCAAAACCACAACGATTTTTCGTCAAGTGTGCGGTTTTAATCTTCAACAAGGACCGGGCGTAGTCAAACTCGATTCAACTAAAGTTGGAGAAACAGACACCAACTAGCCACCTGTGTGCGAAGCACAGCGGTAGAACCTGTCTCATGAACGCGGTCATGTAATGTCGGTCTGGGCTGCTTCATCCAGCAATACCGCCGAATCAAAGTATGACATGCTGGTAAGCAGTATGACTATTATCGCCCACAACTCATTGTGTTCTACTCGTGCATATAACATCTACGCATAGACCTGGCTCTGATACCACTGTTGGGGAACGTAGTATTTCAAAATTTTCCTACGATCACGCAAGATCTATCTAGGAGAAGAATAGCAACATGCGGGGAGAGTGTGTCCACGTACCCTCGTGGACCGAAAGCTGAAGCGTTTAGTAACGCGGTTGATGTACTCGAACGTCTTCGCGATCCAACCGATCCAAGTACCGAACGTACGGCACCTCCGCGTTCAGCACACATTCAGCTCGATGATGTACCTCGATCTCTTGATCCATTTGAGGCCGAGGGAGAGTTCCATCAGCATGACGGCGTGGCGACGGTGATGATGAAGTTACCGCCGTAGGGCTTCGCCTAAGCACTACGACGATATGGCCGAGGTGTGTAACTGTGGGGGGGGGCACCGCACACGGCTAAAAGATCAACTTGTGTGTCCTAGGGTGCCCCCCTCCCCACGTATATAAACGAGGGAGGGAGGAGGATGTCGGCCATGGGTGGCGCGCCCAAGGGGGGGAGACCTACTCCAACTAGGAATCGGGCCCCCCTCTTTCCTATTCCTACAAGGAGAAGGGGGAAAGAGGAAGAGGAGAGAAAGGAAAGGGGGGCCGCCCCCCAACCCCTAGTCCAATTTGGTTTGGGCTTGGGGGGCGCGCGCCTCCACCTGGCTACTGCCTCCTCTCTTCCACTAGGGCCCATGAAGGCCCATTAACCCCCCCGGGGGTTCCGGTAACCCCCCGGTACTCCGGAAAATACCCGATACACTTCGGAACCATTTCGATGTCCGAATATAACCTTCCAATATATCAATCTTTATGTCTCGACCATTTCGAGACTCCTCGTCATGTCCGTGATCTCATCCGGGACTCCGAACGACCTTCGGTACATCAAAACACTTAAACTCATAATATGAATCATCATCAAACGTTAAGCGTGCGGACCCTACGGGTTCGAGAACTATGTAGACATGACTGAGACATATCTCCGGTCAAAAACCAATAGCGGAACCTAGATGCTCATATTGGCTCCTACATATTCTACGAAGATCTTTATCGGTCAAACCACATAACAACATACGTTGTTCCCTTTGTCATCATTATGTTACTTGCCTGAGATTCGATCGTCGGTATCACCATACCTAGTTCAATCTCGTTACCGGCAAGTCTCTTTACTCGTTCCGTAATGCATCATCCCGCAACTAACTCATTAGTCACATTGCTTGCAAGGCTTATAGTGATGTGCATTACCGAGAGGGCCCAGAGATACCTCTCCGACAATTGGTGTCACAAATCCTAATCTTGATCTATGCCAACTCAACAAACACCATCGGAGACACGTGTAGAGCATCTTTATAATCACCCAGTTACGTTGTGATGTTTGATAGCACACTAAGTGTTCCTCCTGTATTCGGGAATTGCATAATTCCATAGTCATAGGAACATGTATAAATCATGAAGAAAGCAATAGCAATAAACTAAACGATCATAGTGCTAAGCTAACAGATGGGTCTTGTCCATCACATCATTCTCTAATGATGTGATCCCGTTCATCAAATGACAACATATGTCTATGGCTAGGAAACTTAACCATCTTTGATTAACGAGCTAGTCTATTAGAGGCATACTAGGGACACTCTGTTTGTCTATGTATTCACACATGTACTAAGTTTCCGGTTAATACAATTCTAGCATGAATAATGAACATTTATCATGATATAAGGAAATATAAATAACAACTTTATTATTGCCTCTAGGGCATATTTCCTTCAGTTTCCCACTTGCACTAGAGTCAATAATCTAGTTCACATCGCCATGTGATTAAACACCAATAGTTCATATCGTCATGTGATTTAACACTCTATAGTTCACATTGCCATGTGACCAATACCCAAAGGGTTTACTAGAGCCACTAATCTAGTTCACATCGCCATGTGAATAACACCCAAAGAGTACTAAGGTGTGATCATGTTTTGCTTGTGAGAGAGGTTTAGTCAATGGGTCTGCCACATTCAGATCCGTATGTATTTTGCAAATTTCTATGTCTACAATCCTCTGCACAGAGCTACTCTAGCTATTTTCTCCCACTTTAAATATGTATCAAGATCAAGACTCAGAGTCATCCAGATCGGTGTCAAAGCTTGCATCGACGTAACTCTTTACGACGAACTCTTTATCACCTCCATAATCGAGAGATATTTCCTTAGTCATCTAAGGATAATTTTGACCAATGTCCAGCGATCTACTCCTAGGTCACTATTGTACTCCCTTGCCAAACTCAGGGCAGGGTATACAATAGGTCTGGTACACAGCATGGCATACTTTATAGAACCTATGGCTGAGGCATAGGGAATGACTTTCATTCTCTCTCTATCTTCTGTCGTGGTCGGGCTTTGAGTCTTACTCAACTTAACACCTTGCAACACAGGCAAGAACTCCTTCGTTGACTATTCCATTTTGAACTACTTCAAAAACTTGTCAAGGTATGTACCCATTGAAAAAACTTATCAAGCGTCTTGATCTATCTCTATAGATCTTGATGCTCAATATGTAAGCAGCTTCACCGAGGTCTTTCTTTTAAAAACTCCTTTCAAACACTCCTTTATGCTTTCCATAAAATTCTACATTATTTGCGATCAACAATATGTCATTCACATATACTTATCAGAATGGCTGTAGTGCTCCCACTCACTTTCTTGTAAATACAGGCTTCTCCAAAAGTCTGTATAGAACCATATGCTTTGGTCACATTATCAAAGCGTACATTCCAACTCCGAGATGCTTCCACCAGTCCATAAATGGATCACTATAGCTCACACACTTTGTTAGCACCTTTTGGATCGACAAGACCTTCTCGCTGCATCATATACAACTCTTCTTTAAGAAATCCATTAAGGAATGTAGGTTTGACATCCATTTGCCAAATTTCATAAATGCGGCAATTGCTAACATGATTCGTACAGACTTTTTAAGCATCGATACAAGTGAGAAAATCTCATTGTAGTCAACACCTTGAACTTGTCGAAAACATTTTTGCGACAATTCGAGCTTTGTAGATAGTAACACTACTATCAGCGTCCGTCTTCCTCTTGGAGATCCATTTTGTTCTCTATGGCTTGCCGATCATCGGGCAAGTAAACCAAAGTCCATACTTTGTTCTCATACATGGATCCTATCTCAGATTTCATGGCCTTAAGCCATTTCGCGGAATCTGGGCTCATCATCGCTTCCTCATAGTTCGTAGGTTCGTCATGATCTAGTAACATGATTTCTAGAATAGGATTACCGTACCACTCTGGTGCGGAACATACTCTGGTTGACCTAAGAGGTTCGGTAGTAACTTGATCTGAAATTTCATGATCATCATCATTAACTTCCTCACTAATTGGTGTAGGCATCACTGGAACTGATTTCTGTGATGAACTACTTTCCAATTCGGGAGAAGGTACAATTACCTCATCAAGTTCTACTTTCCTCCTGATGTCTACTACACAACCTTCTTCTTGTAGACGTTGTTGGGCCTCCAAGTGCAGAGGTTTGTAGGACAGTAGCAAATTTCCCTCAAGTGGATGACCTAAGGTTTATCAATCCATGGGAGGCGTAGGATGAAGATGGTCTCTCTCAAGCAACCCTGCAACCAAATAACAAAGAGTCTCTTGTTTCCCCAACACATCCAATACAATGGTAAATTGTATAGGTGCACTAGTTCGGCGAAGAGATGGTGATACAAGTGCAATATGGATGGTAGATATAGGTTTTTGTAATCTGAAAATATAAAAACAGCTAGGTAACTAATGATAAAAGTGAGCGTAAACGGTATTTCAATGCTAGGAAACAAGGCCTAGGGTTCATACTTTCACTAGTGCAAGTTCTCTCAACAATAATAACATAATTGGATCATATTACAATCCCTCAACATGCAACAAAGAGTCACTCCAAAGTAACTAATAGCGGAGCACAAACAAAGAGATTCTGGTAGGGTACGAAACCACCTCAAAGTTATCCTTTCTGATCGATCTATTCAAGAGTCCGTAGTAAAATAACATGAAGCTATTCTTTCTGTTCAATCTATCATAAAGTTCGTACTAGAATAACACCGTAAGACACAAATCAACCAAAACCCTAATGTCACCTAGATACTCCAATGTCACCTCAAGTATCCACGGGTATGATTGTACGATATGCATCACACAATCTCAGATTCATCTATTCAACCAACACAAAGAACTTCAAAGAGTGCCCCAAAGTTTCTACCGGAGAGTCAAGACGAAAACGTGTGCAAACCCCTATGCATAAGTTCATGGAACCCACAAGTTGATCACCAAAACATACATCAAGTAGATCACGTGAATATCCCATTGTCACCACAGATAAGCACGACAAGACATACATCAAGTGTTCTCAAATCCTTAAAGACTCAATCCGATAAGATAACTTCAAAGGGAAAACTCAATCCATTACAAGAGAGTAGAGGGGGAGAAACATCATAAGATCCAACTATAATAGCAAAGCTCGCGATACATCAAGATCGTGCCAACTCAAGAACACGAGAGAGAGAGAGAGATCAAACACATAGCTACTGGTACATACCCTCAGCCCCGAGGGTGAACTACTCCCTCCTCGTCATGGAGAGCGCGGGGATGATGAAGATGGCCACCAATGAGGGATCCCCCCTCCGGCAGCGTGCCGGAACAGGGTCCCGATTGGTTTTTGGTGGCTACAGAGGCTTGCGGCGGCGGAACTCCCGATCTATACTGCTCCCCATTGGTTTTAGGGTATATGGATATATATAGGCGAAAGAAGTTGGCCAAGGGAGCCACGAAGGGCCCACGAGGGTGGGGGCGCCCAGGGGGCAGGCGCGCCTCCCTGCCTCGTGGCCACCTCGAAGCTTCCTTGACTTCAACTCCAAGTCTCCTGGATCACGTTCGTTCCAGAAATCACGCTCCCGAAGGTTTCATTCCGTTTGGACTCCGTTTGATATTCCTTTTCTGTGAAACACTGAAACAAGGGAAAAAACAGAAACTGGCACTGGGCTCTGGGCTAATAGGTTAGTCCCAAAAAATAATATAAAAGTGTTTAATAAAGCCCATAAACATCCAAAACAGATAATATAATAGCATGAATACTTCATAAATTATAGATACGTTGGAGACGTATCAGCATCCCCAAGCTTAATTCCTGCTCGTCCTCGAGGAGGTAAATGATAAAAGAAATAATTTATGAAGTGTGAATGCTAGCAGGTGCACAAGTTTGATCAATGATAATTTCAATCACCTTTTCTAGCATCATTATATGTCATAACAATAGCTCAACTCATAGAACTTTTCACGATCAAGTAACAAGCTATTCACATGTTAAAGTATAGATCATAAACTTTCTTGAAAACTAACAAACTATGTTCTCAGTCATCAAACAATTGCAATTCATCTTATTTTCAGGAAGAGTCTATGTCAGAGCTTTGATTCAGCAAACTTCACATACTCAACTATCATTTAGTCTTCCATGATTGCTACCACTCAAAGCATATTTTTAGAACAAATAGTATTCATCAAACACAGAGAAAGATAGGGGCTTAATGTTTTGCCTCCCAACCTTTTACCTCAAGGGTAATGTCAACAGTAATAATTCATGCTCAAATATATTTGAATGGCCATATATGCTTAGATATTTCCATCACATGATGCTTGCCAACTAAAGAGTAGGTTGGAATGAGAAGGAATACTACTGACTCTTTCATAAAAGTAAAAGATAGGCCCTTCGCAGAGGGAAGCAGGGATTTGCAGAGGTGCCAGAGCTCGAAGATAAAACAGAGATGAAAATAATTTTTAGAGGTATGCTTTCATTGTCAACATAACGACCAAGAGTTCCCAATATCTTCCATACTAAATACATTATAGGCGGTTCCCACGCAGAAAGGTAAAGTTTTTACTCCCCCTCCACCAACATTCACACTCCACGGCTTGTCCGAAACAACGGGTGCCGTCCAACTATCAACATTCCTGGGGGAGTTTTGTTTAAATTATTTGCGAATTTGTTTTTGATCTTTTGATCATAGGACTGGGCATCCCAGTTACCAGCCATTTTCTCGTCAATGATGAGCGGAGTCCACTCATCGTGAGAATAACCCACCTAGCATGGAAGATACTGACAGCCCCTAGTTGCTACATGAGCGATTCGGGCATACAAAACAGATTATTATTTGAAGGTTTAGAGTTTGGCACATGCAAATTTACTTGGAACGGCAGGTAAATACCGCATATAGGTTGATATGGTGGACAGTCATGGAATAAACTTGGTTCAAGGAATTTGGATGCACACGCAGTATTCCCGCTTAGTACAGATATTTTGGCTAGCAAGGATTCTAAATAGCAAGCACCACATGTTAGAGGATCCATAACAATATAACTTCTATACAAATATACCCAAGCATACTCATTATGTTGTGTTCCTTGTCCAACTTCAACTAATTTGCTCAGGTTTGAAAATAATTAATGGGGCTCACAATCATAGAAGATGTCCAAGATAGTATATTTATATGTGAAATCTCTCTTCCTTCAATATTCTTTCATGAATTATTCAAGTGACCAATACAACATTTGCTAATCTTCAATAAATTTACCACCTCTACTTCTTATATGTGAAGGCATTACTCCCCATGGGAAAGCATATGAAACATATATAATTTCAGATTTATTACATTCAAATCATTCAACCATTTACTCATAGGATATACGTGAAGCACACGAGTAAATGACAAACTACTCCAAAAAGATATAAGTGAAGATCAATGAGTAGTTAAATAATTATGTAGCTATGTGAAGACTCTCTCTCTCATTTAAGAATTTCAGATCTTAGGATATTATTCAAACAGCAAGCAAAATAAAATAAAATGACATTTCAAGGATAGCACTCATCATGTGAAGAAGCAAAAAACTTAGGCTCAACCGATGCTAACCGATACTTGTTGAAGAAGAAAGGTGGGATGCCTACCGGGGCATCCCCAAGCTTAGATGCTTGAGACTTCTTGAAATATTATCTTGGGGTGCCTTGGGCATCCCCAAGCTTGAGCTTTTGTGTCTCCTTAATTCCTCTCATATCACGGTTTTCTAAATCTCGAAAGCTTCATCCACACCAATCTCAACAAGAACTCGTGAGATAAGTTAGTATAAACTAATGCAAAAACCTTATCATTCTCCACTGTAACAAATCACTAAAATTATTATTCAACATTGCATACTAAATGCCCCTGCATATTTAATACTCCTATCCTCAAATAGAATCATTAAACAAGCAAACATATGCAAACAATGCAAACATAACAGCAATCTGCCAAAACAGTACATTCTATAAAGAATGCAAGATTCATCATACTTCCCTAACTCCAAACATTATGAAATTCTACCACACTATAGAAAATTTATCAGAGCTCAATATGCAAAAAGTTTCAACATTTTATCATATTCTCACTTTTCTAGGGAATTTTTGCAACATCGGTAAACTTTCTGTTTTGAAACAGCAACATGTATACTTGCAAAATAAGCATGGTAAAGCCTATCCTTGACATATTTATTGAAAATAAAGTTGCAAAACATTATTCTAAATAATAGCAAGCAAATACTAACAAAATAAAATGACGCTCCAAGCAAAACACATATCATGTGGTGAATAAAAATATAGCTCCAAGTAAAGTTACCGATGAACGAAGATGAAAGAGGGGATGCCATCCGGGGCATCCCCAAGCTTAGGCTCTTGGTTGTCCTTGAATATTACCTTGGGGTGCCTTGGGCATCCCCATGCTTAGGCTCTTGCCACCCCTTATTCCGTACTCCATCGAATCTTTACCCAAAACTTGAATACTTCACAACACAAAACTTAACAGAAAATATCGTGAGCTCCGTTAGCGAAAGAAAACAAAACACCACTTCAAGGTACTTTAATGAACTCATTCTTTATTTGTATCGGTGTTAAATATACTGTATTCCAACTTCTCTATGGTTTATAAACTATTTTACTAGCCATAGAGTCATCAAAATAAGCAAACAACACACGAAAAACAGAATCTGTCAAAAACAGAACAGTCTGTAGTAATCTGTAACTAATGCAAACTTCTAGAACTCAGAAAAATCTACAAAAATAGGACGACCTAGATAATTTGATTATTGATCTGCTGCAATTGGAATCAGTATTTTATCACGTTCTGGTTATTTTAAACAATTGTTTTCGTGAACAGAAAGTTTATGTTTTTTTCAGCAAGATCAAATAATTATCATCCAAGAAGATCCTATAGGTCTTACTTGGCACAAACACTAATTAAAAAATAAAACCACATCTAACCAGAGGCTTGATGATTTATTTATTACTAAACAGAACCAAAAATCAAGAAACAAAAATAAAATTTGGTTGCCTCCCAACAAGCGCAATCGTTTAACGCCCCTAGCTACGCATGATGATTTCAATGATGCTCACATAATAGATAAGAATTGAAACAATAAAGAGAGCCTCATGAAACACATGGCAAGAACATTTAAGTATAACCCACTTCCTATGCATAGGGATTCTGTGAGCAAACAACTTATGGGAAAAATAATCAACTAGCATAGGAAGGCAAAGCAAGTATAACTTCAAGATTTTCAACACATAGAGAGGAAACTTGATATTATTGCAACTCCTACAAGCATATATTCCTCTGTGACGCCCAGATAATTAAGCTATAGTAAACATCTGTTAATGATGCCACATCACCACGGTTACTGTTGCAAATCTCGCGTTAGTGCAAAACAGATTCTAATTCAAATCCAAAATCAAGTCAAACGGTAAAAGTTTTCAAACATTAAAACTAAAATGTTCGGGTTGTGCCAAATAATGCATAGGTAATTATGGTGGAGAAACCACACTTTTATAAATTGCTTAAATACTCTAAAATGGTTAAAACAGTAGTTGAAACAATTAAATAATTGCTTTTGATATTTAACAAAATACTAATCTATTTGTTTAAAAGGAAAAAAAATTGGTAGTGGGTGATCATGAGACACTAAATTAGGAATTCACTTTGTGGTAATAAAACTAAATTAGTCCAAACAAATAAAATAAAACAGTAAAAGAAAATAAACAAAATTAAAAGGGAAACCCCCCCTCCCCCGCTGGGCCCCGGCCCAGCTGGCCTTTGGGCCAATCAGGCCAGCCGAGCTGGCCCCCATACCCCCTCCTTAACTCCATCCCAGGGCAAACCCTAGCCCACGACCACCACTCCTCCCCGCACGATCCCCTCTCCTCCCTCTGCCCCTCGATCCAGATCGGGCTCCGACCCCTGCCCCGCTGCCCACCTCGCCGTTGGTGTTCCCCGACGTTGCTCGTCGTCTCAGGCGCCGCCCCGCCATCGCCGCCTCGACCCCGTCGCTCGCCTCCCCGTCCTCGCCCCCTTCCCAATCCAGAACTGAATCGCCGCACGACCTCGACGCCGTCCGACGCCGCCTGCCGGAGCCACCTCGCCGGATCCTCTCCGCCTCGACCACATCGTCCCCATCCTCCTCCTCGCCGGACTGCTCGTCCTCGCCACCTCCCCGACTCGCTTCATCACGCCTCGCCGCCCGATCCCCTGCACCGCCCGTGAGCATCGCCCCTCTCCTCTCCCCCTCTGCTCCCGTCGCCGGATCCGACGGCACCCGTCGTTCACGCCGTGGCCCTGCTGCCGTCCCTGATGGCCACCGGCCCCTTGCTGCTTTGCCACTGCAGCGACCCGCTATTCGCACACGCACGCGCTCATGGCCACGGCCTCCTCCCCGCACCGCGACTGGACCGGCACCCTGCTTGCGCCCCTGCCGTCTTGCCCAACCACTGCGCTCGCCGACGCCGCGCCTAACCCGCACGCAGCCTCGCCGGCCCCGCCTGCTGCGGCCATCTACTGCTTGCTCTACTAAGGCCTCACGCGGCCCCGCGGCTCGCCGTCCACGATCGGCTCGCCGTGGCTGCACTACGGTGAGCCACCCGACCGCAACCCCACGCCCCAGCCTCGAGCTCCGGCTCAGCCGCGCCGGCGCCATCCCTCGCCTGCTACCGCGGCTCCACGCCGGCACCCGCGCCCAGTCGGGTGCACCCCCCAGGGTCAGGGCCCGTTGGGCTGCCGACGGCCGCGCCCGCTAATGGCCAGATGGGCCACTGACGGTCGGGCCCTGCCCCCTGTATTTATGACGAGTAGGGCCCACGCCCCTATACTGTTTAGAATGGAAATAAAAATGTAAAAAGTAAATAATATATTAATTAATTAATTAATTAACTTAGTTAACATTGTTTAATTAACCTAACCACCTAATTATTCTAATTAAACATGTTTAGTTAATCCTAGACAATGACAGTGGGACCCGCATGTCAGTTTGCCTAAGTCAACTGACTAGTTGACTGATGACATCACGCTGACCTCATGCTGACGTCATAAATGCGTTTCAAAATTAACTTAATTCTGTTAATTCTAGAAAATGATAAATTCCTTTTAAAATTAATATAAAATAAACCGTAGCTCAGATAAAAAATACTTTGTACAAGAAAGTAAACGACGAGACGAATCCGAATACGCAGTCCATTTGTCCGCCACACGTCCCTAGCATAATGAACACGCAACTTTCCCCCTCCGGTCCGTCTGCCCGAAAACGCGAAACACCGGGAATACTTTCCCGGATGTTTCCCCCTTCGCCGGTATCACCTAATACCGCGTTAGGGCATACCTAGCACCGCGTATTACCTCATTATGTTTTGTGATGCTTTGTTTGTTCCGTATTTTCTGTTACTTCCCCCCTCTTCTCTCCGGTAGACTACGAGACCGACGCCGCTGCTGGTGCCCCGTCCGACTACGCTGTTAACGACCCTCCTTCTTGCCAGAGCAACCAGGCAAGCCCCCCCCCTTGATCACCAGATATCGCCTATTCTTCTCTATACTCTTGCATTAGAGTAGTGTAGCATGTTATTGCTTTCCGTTAATCCTATTCTGCTGCATATCCTGTCTTTTCCACTACTGTTGTTACCTTTGCCAGCAATCCTACATGCTTAGTATAGGATGCTAGTTTTCCATCAGTGGCCCTACATTCTTGTCCGTCTGCTGTGCTATACTATCGGGCTGTGATCACTTGGGAGGTGATCACGGGTTTATACTATATGCTTTATATATTATACATGTGGTGACTAAAGTCGGCTCGGCTCGTGGAGCACCCGCGAGTGATTCACGGATTGGGGGCTGAAAGGACCTTTGTCCCGACGGCCCTCTGGGTGGATCTTTGTGGTGGAGCGACAGGGCAGGTTGAGACCGCCTAGGTGAGAGGTGGGCCTGGCCCTGGTCGGTGTCCGTGGTTACATCAATTAACACGCTTAATGAGATCTTGGTATTTGATCTGAGTCTGGCCATTTGGTCTATACGCACTAACCAACTACGCGGGAACAGTTATGGGCACTCGACGTCGTGGTATCAGCCGAAGCCTTCGTGACGTCAGCGACTGAGCGACGCGCGCCGGATTGGACTAGAACGCCTGCTAGGCTAGGTCTGCTTCCGGCCGCCCATGCAACGTGCAGGTGTGCAATGGGCGATGGGCCCAGACCCCTGCACCATAGGATTTAGACCGGCGTGCTGACCTCTCTATTGTGCCTAGGTGGGGCTACGACGTGTTGATCTTCCGCGGCCGGGCATGACCCAGAAAAGTGTGTCCGGCCAAATGGGATCGAGCGTGTTGGGTTATGTGGTGCACCCCTGCAGGGAAGTTTATCTATTCGAATAGCCGTGTCCCTCGGTAAAAGGACGACCCGGAATTGTACCTTGACCTTATGACAACTAGAAACCGGATACTTAATAAAACACACGCTTCCAAGTGCCAGATATAACCCGGTGATCGCTCTTTAACAGGGCGACGAGGAGGGGATCGCCGGGTAGGATTATGCTATGCGATGCTACTTGGTGAACTTACCATCTATTCTCTTCTACATGCTGCAAGATGGAGGTGGCATGAAGCATAGTCTTCGACAGGATTAGCTATCCCCCTCTTATTCTGGCATTCTGTAGTTCAGTCCACCGATATGGCCCTTTACACATATACGCATGCATATGTAGTGTAGCTCCTTGCTTGCGAGTACTTTGGATGAGTACTCACGGTTGCTTTTCTCCCTCTTTTCCCCCTTTCCCTTCTACCTGGTTGTCGCAACCAGATGCTGGAGCCCAGGAGCTAGACGCCACCGTCGACGACAACTCCTACTACCCCGGAGGTGCCTACTACTACGTGCAGGCCGCCGACGACCAGGAGTAGTTTAGGAGGATCCCAGGCAGTAGGCCTGCGCCTCTTTCGATCTATATCCCAGTTTGTGCTAGCCATCTTATGGCAACTTGTTTAACTTATGTCTGTACTCAGATACTGTTGCTTCCGCTGACTCGTCTATGATCGAGCACTTGTATTCGAGCCCTCGAGGCCCCTGGCTTGTATTATGATGCTTGTATGACTTATTTTATTTTTAGAGTTGAGTTGTGATATATTCCCATGAGTCCCTGATCTTGATCGTACACGTTTGCGTGTATGATTAGTGTACGATTGAATCGGGGGCGTCACAAGTTGGTATCAGAGCCGACTGCCTGTAGGAACCCCCTTCCACACTCCTTGGCCAAAGTCGAGTCTAGACATTGCAAAACTTTTACTAACATGGATGTGTGGCTTACGGGCCCACATCGCCATTGGGTGGTATCAGGATCTTTTACTCCTCGATCCTTACTCTGGGACTCTGATCTCTCTTCTATTCGGGTTAAATGATTTTACTAAATCTGACTCTAGGTTCTCGTAACTACTTCTCCCGGAGAGCCCCTTATCACAGATGATCGCCTACTGCACCAGAAGATTTTGAAGATACTCTTCGATCATTCCCGGGACCCTTGTGCCCTCTGCCCTTTTCAATTCCCTATTACCGATATATTCATATGGATAATGAGATACACTTGTTGTTCATACAATTACTCTGAGTTTCTCTTATTACTACAAGATGCATCGAATTGCTCTCCCACTCTTAAGAATCCCTTGTACCACTGCCTTGTAGTTCCTTGCCGCTGAAATACCCATACGGATAATTCCTCACACTTATTGAGTATTTGCTCATCCCTAGTTGTTCATGTGTTTCACAATGGTCTTCGAAATACTATTCGATCCTCCAAAAATCCTTAGTAGCTTATTGCTCTGCAATACTTGTCTGCTTGCATTATGGATGCTTTCCATATGTCTGGCAATATTCCTTACTATCCTTAGGCACCGTCATTTTGATCCTATTGATTCAACATGAGTGCGAATGCACGCAATCATCAGTTGATCCCTTTAAATTATCTTTCCGGCTCAAACGTCATTTTAAACATGAGCTGGATCTCGACCAATCAAATTGCCATCGATGTTACCCCTAAGTCTATTCAACTTATCCTTCCTTAACCAGAGTGTTTGCTTCTGATCCCTTGAATTGGAAATCATAATTCCTTTACATTTGAGCTCTGAGTTAGTCAGTTGTTTCTATAATCCAATGTTTTTGCATTGATTCTTCCTCTGGTTGTGTGCCGATACTCACATCCGATCCTTTGTGGACCACTAGATCCTTCATTGGATTTTACCCGACAACGTCCTTCATATTCAATAACCTTGTGAGCCTTTCCTATGATACATAATGCCTTTGCAAAATTGTATCCTTTGCTTTGTCAACCATGCTCCACTTTTGAGCTTGTATTATTTACTCCTGAAGATTTGTGGTATATGTTCCTAAGATGCCCCGATGGATTTAACCTATGCTTTCCTTAATCTGTGTGAACCCGAAAGTTTTCATGGGTCATACTCCTCTAGTAATTCACCAGATAGATTTTGACACTGAAATCATTTTATCTAGAATAGTGAATGAAAGGTTAGGCATTGAAGAAGTGGGAGTCGACCTTGAACTTTGTGTTCATGCCCATGGACATGATGTAGGTCTTATCATTAAAGCTTCTCTTAAATTATTTATTCGCTTTGTATAAGTTCTTATATCTGGGATTCAGCCTTTTGCAATCGTGGTTCCGACCATGTTCTCCTTTAAATACCATTTCTCGTGCAAGTTTAAGCACTTGTCTTCTGCAGACCAATACCCTAGTCCAACCTCTACTTTGATCTATCGTCGAGTATTACCCCCCTGGTATCTCAAGATTATCTTGGAACTGCATAACTTATTATGAGTTCTTCATCAAGTACTACATTCTCATTTATTACAATTTTGCATGGGCCCTAAGTTATTAAACACTCAAAGACACCGATAACTGAACCGAGTCCGCACTATGGTTCAACAAATCTTAGTAATCTTCTTTAAGTACGAGTGTGTACCCGATCACGCCATTCCTAGCCTGTTTGGCTATATAATTGTCGTGATGATTTTAACTGTTCTACCTGGTCCTTATTCTCGGAGCACCACTTTTGACGATGAGCTAAGCTTACGTCGATTTTCCTCATCATATCATTTTGCCTTGAACAGCAAGCTTGATTTCGAGTTTGTGTCGTAACCTTGGTTCCAATAACCTTTCGCTTCACCATTCATTTGACTTGATGTCATTGCCGATCGATTACATCTTGAAATCTCTTGACAAATTTGTCGTGATCATCATCAACATTCTGGGTTCCTCTGAGATATCTATCGAATTCTTGTTGAGAAATACCCTCCTTGCCCCTCGATGATTTATGTTATCATCGGCCACTTTATTGCCTTCCGTTCAACAGAAACTTGTTCGCGTTTTGTGTATACCTTGAGATCCTTGCTATCCAGCATTTGTTCTCCTTTACCTTGGAGTATTACCATCTTTTATCTCAAGAATTTCATGAGAGTTTCACCACCTCTTAAGAATTCTTGATACAAGTGATACTTCTTTCCATCTCCGTTCATTCCTTGGTCCCCGTGTTGTTTCTAGCCAATAAAAAACCGACAATTGAGTTATGATGTGTAATTCAAAACTTCTAGCAACCCTATTTCTTTGAAGTGAATGGGCGATAGTTTCATTCCAAGTCTTTCAATAATTGAATCACCATTCTAACTTTGGTTGTGCAACCCAGCCCATATTTCGAGTGCACCTTTCAAGAAATGTTTAATTGTGTATGTTTTCCTCGAGCATACATCATTATATCATTTGATCTGAAAAATGTTATCTCCTTGTTCACCTACCTGTGGAAATCTATTTTTATGGAAATCTTGATGAATTATCACCCAGTCTATCAGCCACCTCCTCATCCTCTCCTTGGTTTAATGATGAACTCTTGTTTCAGAACTCGCTTCCATAGTTCATATCCTGAGAATCTGACAATGTCATCTCGTCAAGTTGTGTCGCACCTTTTCTTCTCGGGCATCCTGAGTCTAAGGTATCCTGACACCAATCAAATCTGAATCTCGGTCAGATATGATGGTTGGAACATATTTCCAAGAGTTATAACGTTGGTCTTTTATGACCCGGTAAGGTGATGGCATGCCCAGCACACCTGGCCGGATGACCTATTGTTATAGTTCTTCATTTTAGCAATGTTAACCATTCTTCCATGAGGAAATTGACAGACTTATTCTATAAGTTGTTCCTGATGAATCCATTGAGCATCCAAAGTCCGACCTTGCTTGAAGACCATGTCAATGCTATCTCAAGCATGTCTGTGGTACTCCGATCTTCGATAAGGGCATTTGAAGCGCAACACTAAATTTTCCTTGCCAATTATCCAAACACCGTTGTATGGGTAATGCCATGAAAATTCTCTCCCATTACCCAAATGGTTTTCTACTTTCTATCCTGTCATGGATATCATGCTCTACTTGTCCTTGGGAATGATATACCCTTGAAATATGTGCTTGAACACATTTTCCTTTCCATTGTTTGGTTTAACCTTTCTTGTGATCTATATGATCTAAGCAGCAATATTCTCCTGCTTATTTAAACACCTCGGTGTACAATTCTGTCAGCAAGAACCTGTTACTATTGTTGATGACATTCCGGTAGCCACCGATGGACGAGAACTTTGCCTATTGGTCCGCCTCGTTCAACGAGCAGGAGAATGGTTCTCTTCGTCCCTCGCCCTTGGTATCGACATTGTTGCCAACATAACTGATAGGCTACCCTCTGACTTATCTTGCTATCATGACCGTGCAAGATGTCAACGCTTTTCCTACTTTTAACCACATGGTGGGCCCATAACCCACAGGTCCCAAGATCGAAACCTGACTCTCCTGTACCCCCTGCTCCCAAGGTTGTTCCTTGCGCATGGCCTCGTAAGTAATTCATGAGCCACCTTCTGAGAGATCATCAATTCTGGTATTAGAGGCAATACTTATTCCCGTTGCTTTGAACCCCTTTCATGTCCTGTAACAGGCATCGAACGATTGCCTGCCCGCTCGAAACTTCCCATGATACCTCCTTACATTGCTCTCGATATTTTCTTAATGTTTCAATTCGAGAGTTACTTTCCGCCACCTTCCCTGATGTTATTGACCAGATAGTCAACCTTGCAGACGTCCGTTCTCCCCGAATACCCACCCTTTATTCTTTCGTAAGTACGATGGAATTCCCGAAGGAACAATGCCGACTTCATCACGATGACCTGAAACAGAGAATTGAAGACATCAACGTAAAGAATCGACCTCTCCGAGAAGAGCAACCAAGACCGAGAAGATCCGTTAGAATTTCACAGCAACAAATTTCCCCCTTACACCACCTCTTAAATCTCAGGACGAGATTTCTTGTAGTGGAGGAGAATTGTGACGCCCGGATAATTAAGCTATAGTAAACATCTGTTAACGATGCCACGTCACCACGGTTACTGTTGCTAATCTCGCGCTAGTTCGAAACCGATTCTAATTCAAATCCAAAATCAAGTCAAACGGTAAAAGTTTTCAAACATTAAAACTAAAATGTTCGGGTTGTGCCAAATAATGCATAGGTAATTATGGTGGAGAAACCACACTTTTATAAAATTCTTAAATACTCTAAAATGGTTAAAACAGTAGTTGAAACAATTAAATAATTGCTTTTGATATTTTACAAAATACTAATCTATTTGTTTAAAAGGAAATTTTTTTGTGGTAGTGGGTGATCATGAGACACTAAATTAGGAATTCACTTTGTGGTAATAAAACTAAATTAGTCCAAAGAAATAAAAGAAAACAGTAAAAGAAAATAAACAAAATATGCAAGGAAAGCAAACAAAATTAAAAGGGAAACCCCCCTCCCCCGCTGGGCCCCGGCCCAGCTGGCCTTTGGGCCAATCAGGCCGGCCCAGCTAGCCCCCATACCCCCTCCTTAACTCCATCCAGGGCAAACCCTAGCCCACGACCACCACTCCTCCCCGCACGATCCCCTCTCCTCCCTCTCCCCCTCGATCCAGATCGGGCTCCAACCCCTGCCCCGCTGCCCACCTCGCCGTCGGTGTTCCCTGACGCTGCTCGTCGTCTCAGGCGCCGCACCGCCATCGCCGCCTCGACCCCGTCGCTCGCCTCCCCGTCCTCACCCCCTTCCCGATCCAGAACTGGATCGCCGCACAACCTCGACGCCGTCCGACGCCGCCTGCCGGAGCCACCTCGCCGGAGCCTCCCCGCCTCGACCACGTCGTCCCCATCCTCCTCCTCGCCGGACTACACGTCCTCGCCTCCTCCCCGACTCGCTTCATCACGCCTTGCCGCCCGATCCCCTGCACCGCCCGTGAGCATCGCCCCTCTCCTCTCCCCCTCTGCTCCCGTCGCCGGATCTGACGGCACCCGTCGTTCACGCGGTGGCCCTGTTGCCATCCCTGATGGCCACCGGCCCCTTGCTGCTTCGCCACCGCAGCGACCCGCTATCCGCACACGCACGCGTTCACGGCCACGGCCTCCTCCCTGCGCCGCGACTTGACCGGCACCCCGCTTGCGCCCCTGCCGTCTTGGGCAACCACTGCACTCGCCGACTCCGCGCCTAACCCGCACGCAGCCTCGCCGGCCCCGCCTGCTGCGGCCATCTACTGCTTACTCTACTGCGGCCTCGCGCGGCCCCGCGACTTGCCGTCCACGATCGGCTCGCCGTGGCTGCGCTACGGTGAGCCACCCGACCGCAACCCCACGCCCCAGCCTCGAGCTCCGGCTCAGCCGCGCTGGCGCCGTCCCTCGCCTGCTGCCGCGGCTCCACGCCGGCACCCGCGCCCAGTCGGGTGCACCCCCCAGGGTCAGGACCCGTTCGGGCTGCCGACGCCCGCGCCCGCTAATGGCCAGATGGGCCACTGACGGTTGGGCCCTGCCCCCTGTATTTATGACGATTAGGGCCCACGCCCCTATACTGTTTAGAATGGAAATAAAAATGTAAAAAGTAAATAATATATTAATTAATTAATTAACTTAGTTAACATTGTTTAATTAACCTAACCACCTAATTATTCTAATTAAACATGTTTAGTTAATCCTAGACAATGACAGTGGGACCCGCACGTCAGTTTGCCTAAGTCCACTAACTAGTTGACTCATGACATCATGCTGACGTCATAAATGCATTTTAGAATTAAATTAATTCTGTTAATTCTAGAAAATGATAAATTCCTTTTAAAATTAATATAAAATAAACCGTAGCTCAGATAAAAATACTTTGTACATGAAAGTTGCTCTGAACGATGAGACGAATCCGAATACGCAGTCCGTTTGTCCGCCACACGTCCCTAGCATAATGAACACGCAACTTTCCCCCTCCGGTCCGTCTGCCCGAAAACGCGAAACACCGGGAATACTTTCCCGGATGTTTCCCCCTTCGCCGGTATCACCTAATACCGCGTTAGGGAATACCCAGCACCGCGTATTACCTCATTATGTTTTGTGATGCTTTGTTTGCTCCGTATTTACTGTTTCTTCCCCCCTCTTCTCTCTGGTAGACTACGAGACCGACGCCGCTGCTGGTGCCCCGTCCGACTATGCTGTTGACGACCCTCCTTCTTGCCAGAGCAACCAGGCAAGCCCCCCCCCCCTTGATCACCAGATATCGCCTATTCTTCTCTATACTCTTGCATTAGAGTAGTGTAGCATGTTACTGCTTTCCATTAATCCTATTCTGCTGCATAGCCTGTCTTTGCCACTACTGTTGTTACCTTTACCTGCAATCATACATGCTTAGTATAGGATGCTAGTTTTCCATCAGGGGCCCTACATTCTTGTCCGTCTGCTGTGCTATACTATCGGGCTGTGATCACTTGGGAGGTGATCACAGGTTTATACTATATACTTTATACATTATACATGTGGTGACTAAAGTCGGGTCGGCTCGTGGAGCACCCGCGAGTGATTCACGGATTGGGGGCTGAAAGGACCTTTGTCCCGACGGCCCTCTGGGTGGATCTTTGTGGCGGAGCGACAGGGCAGGTTGAGACCGCCTAGGTGAGAGGTGGGCCTGGCCCTGGTCGGTGTCCGTGGTTACATCAATTAACACGCTTAACGAGATCTTGGTATTTGATCTGAGTCTGGCCATTTGGTCTATACGCACTAACCAACTACGCGGGAATAGTTATGGGCACTCGACGTCGTGGTATCAGCCGAAGCCTTCGTGACGTCAGCGACTGAGCGGCGGGCGCCAGATTGGACTGGAACGCCTGCTAGGCTAGGTCTGCTTCCGGCCGCCCACACAACATGCAGGTGTGCAATGGGCGATGGGCCCAGACCCCTGCGCCATAGGATTTAGACCGGCATGCTGACCTCTCTGTTTTTCCTAGGTGGGGCTGCGACGTGTTGATCGTCCGCGGCCGGGCATGACCCAGAAAAGTGTGTCCAGCCAAATGGGATCGAGCGTGTTGGGTTATGTGGTGCACCCCTGCAGGGAAGTTTGTCTATTCGAATAGCCGTGTCCCTCGGTAAAAGGACGATCCGGAGTTGTACCTTGACCTTATGACAACTAGAACCGGATACTTAATAAAACACACCCTTCCAAGTGCCAGATATAACCCGGTGATCGCTCTCTAACAGGGCGACGAGGAGGGGATCGCCGGGTAGGATTATGCTATGCGATGCTACTTGGTGAACTTACCATCTATTCTCTTCTACATGCTGCAAGATGGAGGTGGCATGAAGCGTAGTCTTCGACGGGATTAGCTATCCCCCTCTTATTCTGGCATTGTGCAGTTCAGTCCACCGATATGGCCCTTTACACATATACGCATGCATATGTAGTGTAGCTCCTTGCTTGCGAGTACTTTGGATGAGTACTCACGGTTGCTTTTCTCCCTCTTTTCCCCCTTTCCCTTCTACCTGGTTGTCGCAACCAGATGCTGGAGCCCAGGAGCCAGACGCCACCGTCGACGACAACTCCTACTACCCCGGAGGTGCCTACTGCTACGTGCAGGTCGCCGATGACCAGGAGTAGTTTAGGAGGATCCCAGGCAGGAGGCATGCGCCTCTTTCGATCTGTATCCCAGTTTGTGCTAGCCATCTTATGGCAACTTGTTTAACTTATGTCTGTACTCAGATATTGTTGCTTCTGCTGACTCTTCTATGATCAAGCACTTGTATTCGAGCCCTCGAGGCCCCTGGCTTGTATTATGATGCTTGTATGACTTATTTTATTTTTAGAGTTGTGTTGTGATATCTTCCCGTGAGTCCCTGATCTTGATCGTACACGTTTGCGTGTTTGATTATTGTACAATTGAATCGGGGGCATCACATCCTCCCTCATAATAATTTTCAGTAGCATCATGAATGAATTCAACAATATAACCAGCACATAAAGCATTCTTTTCATGATCTACTTGCATAGAAATTTTCCTACTCTCAACGTAAGCAAATTTATTCTCATCAATAGTAGTGGGAGCAGACTCAACAAAATAGCTATCATGTGATTGAAAATTAAGATCAAGATGACAAGTTTCATGGTTATCATTATTCTTTATAGCATACGTGTCATCACAATAACCATCATAAATAGGAGGCATGCTTTCATCATAATAAATTTGCTCATCAAAACTTGGGGGACTAAACATATCATCTTCATCAAACATAGCATCCCCAAGTTTGTGGCTTTGCATATCATTAGCATCATGGGTATTCAAGGAATTAATACTAACAACATTGCAATCATGCTCATCATTCACATATTTTATGCTAAGCATTCTATGTAATTCTTCTTCTAGTACTTGAGCAAAATTTTCCTTCCCATCATTTTCACGAAAGACATAAAAAAAGCATATGAGGCACCCTTAATTCCATTTTTTGTAGTTTTCTTTTATAATATAAACTAGTGATAAAACAAGAAACTAAAAGATTCGATTCCAAGATCTAAAGATATACCTTCAAGCACTCACCTCCCCGACAACGGCGCCAGAAAAGAGCTTGATGTGTACTACACAACCTTCTTCTTGTAGACGTTGTTGGGCCTCCAAGTGCAGAGGTTTGTAGGACGGTAGAAGATTTCCCTCAAGTGGATGACCTAAGGTTTATCAATCCACGGGAGGCGTAGGATGAAGATGGTCTCTCTCAAGCAACCCTGCAACCAAATAACAAAGAGTCTCTTATGTCCCCAACACACCCAATACAATGGTAAATTGTATAGGTGCACTAGTTCGCCGGAGAGATGGTGATACAAGTGCAATATGGATGGTAGATATAGGTTTTTGTAATCTGAAAAATATAAAAACAGCTAGGTAACTAATGATAAAAGTGAGCGTAAACGGTATTGCAATGCTAGGAAACAAGGCCTAGGGTTCATACTTTCACTAGTGCAAGTTCTCTCAACAATAATAACATAATTGGATCATATAACTATCCCTCAACATGCAACAAAGAGTCACTCCAAAGTCACTAATAGCGGAGAACAAACGAAGAGATTATGGTAGGGTACGAAACCACCTCAAAGTTATCCTTTCTGATCGATCTATTCAAGAGTCCGTAGTAAAATAACATGAAGCTATTCTTTCCGTTCAATCTATCATATAGTTTGTACTAGAATAACACCTTAAGACACAAATCAACCAAAACCCTAATGTCACCTAGATACTCCAATGTCACCTCAAGTATCAACGGGTATGATTATACGATATGCATCACACAATCTCAGATTCATCTATTCAACCAACACAAAGAACTTCAAAGAGTGCCCCAAAGTTTCTACCGGAGAGTCAAGACGAAAACGTGTGCAAACCCCTATGCATAAGTTCATGGAACCCACAAGTTGATCACCAAAACATACATCAAGTAGATCACGTGAATATCCCATTGTCACCACAGATCAGCACGGCAAGACATACATCAAGTGTTCTCAAATCCTCAAAGACTCAATCCGATAAGATAACTTCAAAGGGAAAACTCAATCCATTACAAGAGAGTAGAGGGGGAGAAACATCATAAGATCCAACTATAATAGCAAAGCTCGCGATACATCAAGATCGTGCCAACTCAAGAACACGAGAGAGAGAGAGAGATCAAACACATAGCTACTGGTACATACCCTCAGCCCCAAGGGTGAACTACTCCCTCCTCGTCATGGAGAGCGTCGGGATGATGAAGATGGCCACCGGTGAGGGATCCCCCCCTCCGGCAGGGTGACGGAACAGGGTCCCGATTGGTTTTTGGTGGCTACAGAGGCTTGCGGCGGCGGAACTCCCGATCTATACTGCTCCCCGTTGGTTTTAGGGTATATGGATATATATAGGCGAAAGAAGTCGGCCAAGGGTGCAACGAAGGGCCCACAAGGGTGGGGGGCGCCCAGGGGGCAGGCGCGCCTCCCTGCCTCGTGGCTGTTGGGGAACGTAGTAATTTCAAAAAAATTCTACACACACGCAAGATCATGGTGATGCATAGCAACGAGAGGGGAGAGTGTTGTCCACGTACCCTCGTAGACCGAAAGCGGAAGCGTTAACACAACGCGGTTGATGTAGTCGTACGTCTTCACGATCCGACCGATCAAGTACCGAACGCACGGCACCTCCGAGTTCAGCACACGTTCAGCTCGATGATGTCCCTCGAACTCCGATCCAGCCGAGTGTTGAGGGAGAGTTTTGTCAGTACGACGGCGTGGTGACAATGTTGATGTTCTACTGACGCAGGGCTTCGCCTAAGCACCGCTACGATATTATCAAGGTGTAATATGGTGGAGGGGGGCACCGCACACGGCTAAGAGATCAATGATCAATTGTGTATCTAGAGGTGCCCCCAGCCCCCGTATATAAAGGGGCAAGGGGGGTTCGGCCGGCCAAGGGGAGAGGCGCGCCAGGAGGAGTCCTACTCCTACCGGGAGTAGGACTCCCCCCTTTTCCATGTTGGACTAGGAGAGAGAGGGGGAAGAGGTGGAGGCGAGGAAGGAAAGGGGGGGCGCCGCCCCCCTCTCCTTGTGCAATTCGGATTGGGGGGAGGGACGTGCGGCCCTGCCCTGGCCACCTCTCCTCTCTTCCACCTAGCCCCACTAAGGCCCATTAAGTTACCGGGGGGTTCCGGTAACCTCCCGGTACTCCGGAAAAATCCCGATTTCACCCGGAACACATCCGATGTCCAAACATAGGCTTCCAATATATCAATCTTTATGTCTCGACCATTTTGAGACTCCTCGTCATGTCCGTGATCACATCCGGGACTCCGAACAACCTTCGGTACATCAAAACATATAAACTCATAATATAACTGTCATCGTAACGTTAAGCGTGCGGACCCTAGGGGTTCGAGAACTATGTAGACATGACCGAGACACCTCTCCGGTCAATAACCAATAGCGGAACCTGGATGCTCATATTGGTTCCCACATATTCTACGAAGATCTTTATCGGTCAGACCGCATAACAACATACGTTGTTCCCTTTGTCATCGGTATGTTACTTGCCCGAGATTCGATCGTCGGTATCTCGATACCTAGTTCAATCTCGTTACCGGCAAGTCTCTTTATTCGTTCCGTAATACATCATCCCGCAACTAACTCATTAGTCACAATGCTTGCAAGGCTTATAGTGATGTGTATTACTTAGTGGGCCCAGAGATACCTCTCCGACAATCGGAGTGACAAATCCTAATCTCGAAATACGCCAACCCAACAAGTACCTTTGGAGACACCTGTAGAGCACCTTTATAATCACCCAGTTACGTTGTGACGTTTGGTAGCACACAAAGTGTTCCTCCGGTAAACGGGAGTTGCATAATCTCATAGTCATAGGAACATGTATAAGTCATGAAGAAAGCAATAGCAACATACTAAACGATCGAGTGCTAAGCTAACGGAATGGGTCAAGTCAATCACATCATTCTCCTAATGATGTGATCCCGTTAATCAAATGACAACTCATGTCTATGGCTAGGAAACATAACCATCTTTGATCAACGAGCTAGTCAAGTAGAGGCATACTAGTGACACTCTGTTTGTCTATGTATTCACACATGTATTATGTTTCCGGTTAATACAATTCTAGCATGAATAATAAACATTTATCATGATATAAGGAAATAAATAATAACTTTATTATTGCCTCTAGGGCATATTTCCTTCAGTCTCCCACTTGCACTAGAGTCAATAATCTAGATTACACAGTAATGATTCTTACACCCATGGAGTCTTGGTGCTGATCATGTTTTGCTCGTGGAAGAGGCTTAGTCAACGGGTCTGCAACATTCAGATCCGTATGTATCTTGCAAATTTCTATGTCTCCCACCTGGACTAAATCCATGATGGAATTGAAGCGTCTTTTGATGTGCTTGGTTCTCTTGTGAAATCTGGATTCCTTTGCTAAGGCAATTGCACCAGTATTGTCACAAAAGATTTTCATTGGTCCCGATGCACTAGGTATGACACCTAGATCGGATATGAACTCCTTCAACCAGACTCCTTGATTTGCTGCTTCCGAAGCAGCTATTTACTCCGCTTCACACGTAGATCCCGCCACGACACTTTGCTTAGAACTGCACCAACTGACAGCTCCACTGTTCAATGTAAACACGTATCCGGTTTGCGATTTAGAATCGTCTGGATCAGTGTCAAAGCTTGCATCAACATAACCATATACGATGAGCTCTTTGTCACCTCCATAAATGAGAAACATATCCTTAGTCCTTTTCAGGTATTTCAGGATGTTCTTGACCGTTGTCCAGTGATCCACTCCTGGATTACTTTGGTACCTCCCTGCTAAACTAATAGCAAGGCACACATCAGGTCTGGTACACAGCATTGCATACATGATAGAGCCTATGGCTGAAGCATAGGGAACATCTTTCATCTTCTCTCTATCTTCTGCAGTGGTCGGGCATTGAGTCTTACTCAATCTCACACCTTGTAGTACAGGCAAGAACCCTTTCTTTGCTTGATCCATTTTGAACTTCTTCAAAACTTTGTCAAGGTATGTGCTTTGTGAAAGTCCAATTAAGCGTCTTGATCTATATCTATAGATCTTGATGCCTAATATATATGCAGCTTCACCGAGGTCTTTCATTGAAAAACTCTTATTCAAGTATCCCTTTATGCTATCCAGAAATTCTATATCATTTCCAATTAGCAATATGTCATCCACATATAATATCAGAAATGCTACTGAGCTCCCACTCACTTTCTTGTAAATACAGGCTTCTCCAAAAGTCTGTATAAAACCAAATGCTTTGATCACACTATCAAAGCGTTTATTCCAACTCCGAGAGGCTTGCACCAGTCCATAAATGGATCGCTGGAGCTTGCACACTTTGTTAGCTCCCTTTGGATCGACAAACCTTCCGGTTGCATCATATACAACTCTTCTTCTAGAAATCCATCCAGGAATGCAGTTTTGACATCCATTTGCCAAATTTCATAATCATAAAATGCGGCAATTGCTAACATGATTCGGACAGACTTGAGCATCGCTACGGGTGAGAAGGTCTCATCGTAGTGAATCCCTTGAACTTGTCGAAAACATTTCGCAACAAGTCGAGCTTTATAGACAGTAACATTACCGTCAGCGTCAGTCTTCTTCTTGAAGATCCATTTATTTTCAATAGCTTGCCGATCATCGGGCAAGTCAACCAAAGTCCATACTTTGTTCTCATACATGGATCCCATCACGGATTTCATGGCCTCAAGCCATTTTGCGGAATCTGGGCTCACCATCGCTTCTTCATAGTTCATAGGTTCGTCATGGTCTAGTAACATAACCTCCAGAACAGGATTACCGTACCACTCTGGTGCGGATCTTAATCTGGTTGACCTACGAGGTTCAGTAATAACTTGATCTGAAGTTTCATGATCATTATCATTAACTTCCTCACTAATTGGTGTAGGTGTCGCAGAAACTGGTTTCTGTGATGATCTACTTTCCAATAAGGGAGCAGGTACAGTTACCTCATCAAGTTCTACTTTCCTCCCACTCACTTCTTTCGAGAGAAACTCCTTCTCTAGAAAGGATCCATTCTTAGCAACGAATGTCTTGCCTTCGGATCTGTGATAGAAGGTGTACCCAACAGTCTCCTTTGGGTATCCTATGAATACACATTTCTCCGATTTAGGTTCGAGCTTATCAGGTTGAAGTTTCTTCACATAAGCATCGCAACCCCAAACTTTAAGAAACGACAACTTTGGTTTCTTGCCAAACCATAGTTCATAAGGCGTCGTCTCAACGGATTTCGATGGTGCCCTATTTAGAGTGAATGCAGCCGTCTCTAAAGCATAACCCCAAAACGATAGCGGTAAATCAGTAAGAGACATCATAGATCGCACCATATCTAGTAAAGTACGATTACGACGTTCGGACACACCATTACGCTGTGGTGTTCCGGGTGGCGTGAGTTGCGAAACTATTCCGCATTGTTTCAAATGTAGGCCAAACTCGTAACTCAAATATTCTCCTCCACGATCTGATCGTAGAAACTTTATTTTCTTGTTACGATGATTTTCAACTTCGCTCTGAAATTCTTTGAACTTTTCAAATGTTTCAGACTTATGTTTCATTAAGTAGATATACCCATATCTGCTCAAATCATCTGTGAAGGTGAGAAAATAACGATATCCGCTACGAGCCTCAATATTCATCGGACCACATACATCTGTATGTATGATTTCCAACAAATCAGTTGCTCTCTCCATAGTTCCGGAGAACAGTGTTTTAGTCATCTTGCCCATGAGACATGGTTCGCAAGTACCAAGTGATTCATAATCAAGTGATTCCAAAAGTCCCTCATTATGGAGTTTCTTCATGCGCTTTACACCGATATGACCTAAACGGCAGTGCCACAAATAAGTTGCACTATCATTATCAACTCTGCATCTTTTGGCTTCGACATTATGAATATGTGTGTCACTACTACCGAGATTCATTAAAAATAGACCACTGTTCGAGGGTGCATGACCATAAAAGATATTACTCATATAAATAGAATAACCATTATTCTCTGATTTAAATGACTAACCGTCTCGCATCAAACAAGATCTAGATATAATGTTCATGCTCAACGTTGGCACCAAATAACAATTATTTCGGTCTAATACTAATCCCGAAGGTAGATGTAGAGGTATCGTGCCGACGGCGATCACATCGACTTTGGAACCGTTTCCCACGCGCATCGTCACCTCGTCCTTGGCCAGTGTTCACTTAATCCGTAGTCCCTGTTTCGAGTTGCAAATATTAGCAACAGAACCAGTATCAAATACCCAGGTGCTACTGCGAGCTCTGGTAAGGTACACATCAATAACAAGTATATCACATATACCTTTGTTCACCTTGCCATCCTTCTTATCCGCCAAATACTTGGGGCAGTTCCGCTTCCAGTGACCAGTCTGCTTGCAGTAGAAGCACTCAGTCTCAGGCTTAGGTCCAGATTTGGGTTTCTTCTCCTGAACAGCAACTTGCTTGCTGTTCTTCTTGAAGTTCCCCTTCTTCTTCCCTTTGCCCATTTTCTTGAAACTAGTGGTCTTATTGACCATCAACACTTGATGCTGCTTTTTGATTTCTACCTCCGCTGCCTTTAGCATTGCGAAGAGCTCGGGAATTGTCTTATTCATCCCTTGCATGTTATAGTTCATCAAGAAGCTCTTGTAGCTTGGTGGCAGTGATTGAAGAATTCTGTCAATGACGCTATCATCTGGAAGATTAACTCCCAGTTGAATCAAGTGATTATTATACCCAGACATTTTGAGTATATGCTCACTGACAGAACTATTCTCTTCCATCTTGCAGCTGTAGAACTTATTGGAGACTTCATATCTCTCAATCCGGGCATTTGCTTGAAATATTAACTTCAACTCCTGGAACATCTCACATGCTCCATGACGTTCAAAATGTCGTTCAAGACCCGGTTCTAAGCCGTAAAGCATGGCACACTGAACTATCGAGTAGTCATCAGCTTTGCTCTGCCAGACGTTCATAACTTCTGGTGTCGCTCTTGCAGTAGGCCTGGCACCCAGCGGTGCTTCCAGGACGTAATTCTTCTGTGCAGCAATGAGGATAATCCTCAAGTTACGGACCCAGTCCGTGTAATTGCTACCATCATCTTTCAACTTTGCTTTCTCAAGGAACGCATTAAAATTCAACGGAACAACAGCACGGGCCATCTATCTACAATTAACATAGACAAGCAAGATACTATCAGGTACTAAGTTCATGATAAATTTAAGTTCTATTAATCATATTACTTAAGAACTCCCACTTAGATAGACATCCCTCTAATCATCTAAGTGATTACGTGATCCAAATCAACTAAACCATGACCGATCATCACGTGAAATGGAGTAGTTTTCAATGGTGAACATCACTATGTTGATCATATCTACTATATGATTCACGCTCGACCTTTCGGTCTCAGTGTTCCGAGGCCATATCTGCATATGCTAGGCTCGTCAAGTTTAACCTGAGTGTTCTGCGTGTGCAAAACTGGCTTGCACCCGTTGTAGATGGACGTCGAGCTTATCACACCCGATCATCACGTGGTGTCTGGGCACAACGAACTTTGGCAACGGTGCATACCCAGGGAGAACACTTTTATCTTGAAATTTTAGTGAGAGATCATCTTATAATGCTACCGTCAATCAAAGCAAGATAAGGTGCATAAAAGATAAACATCACATGCAATCAATATAAGTGATATGATATGGCCATCATCATCTTGTGCTTGTGATCTCCATCTCCGAAGCACCGTCATGATCACCATCGTCACCGGCGCGACACCTTGATCTCCATCGTAGCATCGTTGTCGTCTCGCCAACTATTGCTTTTACGACTATCGCTACCGCTTAGTGATAAAGTAAAACAATTACATGGCGATTGCATTGCATACAATAAAGCGACAACCATATGGCTCCTGCCAATTGCCGATAACTCGGTTACAAAACATGATCATCTCATACAATAAAATATAGCATCATGTCTTGACCATATCACATCACAACATGCCCTGCAAAAACAAGTTAGACGTCCTCTACTTTGTTGTTGCAAGTTTTACGTGGCTGCTACGGGCTTAGCAAGAACCGTTCTTACCTACGCATCAAAACCACAACGATAGTTTGTCAAGTTGGTGCTGTTTTAACCTTCGCAAGGACCGGGCGTAGCCACACTCGGTTCAACTAAAGTGAGAGAGACAGACACCCGCCAGTCACCTTTAAGCAACGAGTGCTCGCAACGGTGAAACCAGTCTCGCGTAAGCGTACGCGTAATGTCGGTCCGGGCCGCTTCATCTCACAATACCGCTGAACCAAAATATGACATGCTGGTAAGCAGTATGACTTATATCGCCCACAACTCACTTGTGTTCTACTCGTGCATATAACATCAACGCATAAAACCAGGCTCGGATGCCACTGTTGGGGAACGTAGTAATTTCAAAAAAATTCTACGCACACGCAAGATCATGGTGATGCATAGCAACGAGAGGGGAGAGTGTTGTCCACGTACCCTCGTAGACCGAAAGCGGAAGCGTTAACACAACGCGGTTGATGTAGTCGTACGTCTTCACGATCCGACCGATCAAGTATCGAACGCACGGCACCTCCGAGTTCAGCACACGTTCAGCTCGATGACGTCCCTCGAACTCCGATCCAGCCGAGTGTTGAGGGAGAGTTTCGTCAGCATGACGGCGTGGTGACAATGTTGATGTTCTACCGACGCAGGGCTTCGCCTAAGCACCGCTACGATATTATCGAGGTGTAATATGGTGGAGGGGGGCACCGCACACGGCTAAGAGATCAATGATCAATTGTGTATCTAGAGGTGCCCCCCTGCCCCCGTATATAAAGGAGCAAGGGGAGGTTCGGCCGGCCAAGGGGAGAGGCGCGCCAGGACGAGTCCTACTCCTACCGGGAGTAGGACTCCTCCCTGTTCCATGTTGGACTAGGAGAGAGAGGGGGAAGAGGTGGAGGGGAGGAAGGAAAGGGGGGGCGCCGCCCCCCTCTCCTTGTCCTATTCGGATTGGGGGGAGGGGCGTGCGGCCCTACCCTAGCCTCCTCTCCTCTCTTCCACCTAGGCCCACTAAGGCCCATTAAGTTACCGGGGGGTTCCGGTAACCTCCCGGTACTCCGGAAAAATCCCGATTTCACCCGGAACACTTCCGATGTCCAAACATAGGCTTCCAATATATCAATCTTTATGTCTCGACCATTTCGAGACTCCTCATCATGTCCGTGATCACATCCGGGACTCCGAACAACCTTCGGTACATCAAAACATATAAACTCATAATATAACTGTCATCGTAACGTTAAGCGTGCGGACCCTACGGGTTCAAGAACTATGTAGACATGACCGACACACCTCTCCGGTCAATAACCAATAGCGGAACCTGGATGCTCATATTGGTTCCCACATATTCTACGAAGATCTTTATCGGTCAGACCGCATAACAACATACGTTGTTCCCTTTGTCATCGGTATGTTACTTGCCCGAGATTCGATCGTCGGTATCTCGATACCTAGTTCAATCTCGTTACCGGCAAGTCTCTTTACTCGTTCCGTAATACATCATCCCGCAACTAACTCATTAGTCACAATGCTTGCAAGTCTTATAGTGATGTGTATTACTGAGTGGGCCCAGAGATACCTCTCCGACAATCGGAGTGACAAATCCTAATCTCGAAATACGCCAACCCAACAAGTACCTTTGGAGACACCTGTAGAGCACCTTTATAATCACCCAGTTACGTTGTGACGTTTGGTAGCACACAAAGTGTTCCTCCGGTAAACGGGAGTTGCATAATCTCATAGTCATAGGAACATGTATGAGTCATGAAGAAAGCAATAGCAACATACTAAACGATCGAGTGCTAAGCTAACGGAATGGGTCAAGTCAATCACATCATTCTCCTTATGATGTGATCCCGTTAATCAAATGACAACTCATGTCTATGGCTAGGAAACATAACCATCTTGGATCAACGAGCTAGTCAAGTAGAGGCATACTAGTGACAGTCTGTTTGTCTATGTATTCACACATGTATTATGTTTCCGGTTAATACAATTCTAGCATGAATAATAAACATTTATCATGCTATAAGGAAATAAATAATAACTTTATTATTGCCTCTAGGGCATATTTCCTTCGGTGGCCACCTCGAAGCTTCCTTTACTTCAACTCCAAGTCTCCTGGATCACGTTCGTTCCAAAAATCACGCTCCCAAAGGTTTCATTCCATTTGGACTCCGTTTGATATTCCTTTTCTGCGAAACACTGAAACAAGGGAAAAAACAGAAACTGGCACTGGCTCTGGGTTAATAGGTTAGTCCCAAAAAATAATATAGAAGTGTTTAATAAAGCCCATAAACATCCAAAACAGATAATATAATAGCATGAATACTTCATAAATTATAGATACGTTGGAGACGTATCACCTCCCACTCACTTCTTTCGAGAGAAACTCTTTCTCTAGAAAGGTTCCATTCTTAGCAACAAAGATCTTGCCTTCGGATCTGTGATAGAAGGTGTACCCAACAGTTTCTTTTGGGTATCCTATCAAGACGCACTTCTCCGATTTGGGTTCGAGCTTATCAGGCTGAAGCTTTTTCACATAAGCATCGCAACCCCAAACTTTAAGAAATGACATCTTAGGTTTCTTGCCAAACCACAGTTCATACGGTGTCATCTCAACGGATATAGACGGTGCCCTATTTAACGTGAATGCAGTTGTCTCTAATGCATAACCCCAAAACGATGTGGTAAATCGGTAAGAGACATTGTACATCGCACCATATCTAATAAAGTACGGTTACGATGTTCGGACACACCATTATTGTCGTCGTTTTGTCATGGCAGATGTCCTAGTGTGAGGACTTAGTCGCGGAGCCATCGCAATGAGGTTAGCTTAAAGCGGTTAATCAGGACAAAGGACACGAGGAGTTTATACTGGTTCGGCCCCTTGCGGTGAAGGTAAAGGCCTAATCCAGTTTGAGGTGGTATTGCTAGGGTTTCGATGACCAGGGAGCGAATACGCCTTGCCTGGCTCACGATCTGTTGTTTCTTGTCCCTAAACCGCCGCCAGGTCGTCCCTTTATATACACAGGTTGACGCCCCGCGGTTCATAGAATCCCGGCTGGCTCATAAACGTGTCCGGCCCGGTATCTACTCTTTCCTGTCTTACAATACAAGTCATACGCCTGTGGCGGTTTATGACTATGGGCCCTAACCCGCCTCTGGGCTTTGTGCCTTCTTATTAAGTCTCCTTCATAAGTCACCATCTTCTATGTCTTCATGGGCTTCAATACTGGTATCATCATGGGTATAATCTGGCCCCTCCTGGGGGGTTTATACTCAATAGTTATATCCCCAACATTAGGCCCCAGGTTGATTTGAACTTGTTCACATCAATCTTCAACACTTAGAAAAATCCCTCCTTCATTACCTTCGCAAAACTTATAACTCGCCATGACGTCATCTTCTGGAATCATGATAACCCGCCGTGACGATACTTGCCATTAACTTTACACAGAACCCAAAAATTTTAATGTATCCCCTTTTCTTTAATGAATTCTCCGAAAATTGAGGCGTCTACACATCTACAGATCTTTTTTTACCTCCTTGATTCCCGCGCTTACCACTTATCCATTCGACTTATAAATAGGACCGGGGGTCCCTTTCACTTTTCCCTCCTCCGTGCCTCTTTGCCTCATTGTCTTCCTTGCATCGCCCTAGCGCTTCGAGCTCCGCCGCCGCCGTTGAACTTCGCTTCTGCTTCAACGTTGGCCGCTGCATCAACCTGTTCGGACCAGACTCCGCTTGCGCACCTCCGCCATTCAACAGCTTCAGTAAGTTCTTCTTCCTCCTCTCCGTAGATCTGTTTAGGGTTCGCACTAGCTCATGGAGGTTCGGCGCTGTTCTTCACCTGTTCTTCACCATAGCATAAATGGCAGATTCAAACTTGATATATTCCTGTGTGGTAGCAGTAATAGCCCTTCCTTTTGCATCGGATCATCTCTTTTATATAGAAAGCCCAATCTGGAACTTCATAAACTGTTCAAGTACCAATATTTAGGTCTGAATATTTTTCTTTTTCTGGCACACGGTAGATCCAAAATTGCGACATCAATCTGTGAAAACTGCTTTTCATCACTTAGTCTTCAGATCTATACTTTGAATATCTGTATAGGCGGTTTAACTCAGAAAATCATAATCCGCCAGGTACCATTAGTCCCCTCTTAAACCGCCAATTGCTCATGTATGGAACTTGATAACATCAATCTCCGGTTTAACACTTTAGCATGCTTCAACACTTTCTACCTTTTAACTTTTAGCGGATTAACCATGAATCTTAAACCGGCACAAACCTTCTTCCAGGTTATCAAATAAATGGCCAAATCCTTTTATTCCTGCAACTGGGTTCAATCCCGGGTTAGAGAAGAAAGGCTAAACAGGTTTGTTGATACTGGCGCTTTAGCCAAAAAGGAAGTCATCCATCGGAGAGTCCCTGGTTCTGAATGTCCTCCTAAGCCCAAGGAAGGAGAAGTGGTCATTTTTGCTGATCATCTGAGTCCAGGATTTAGCCCTCCCGGATCAAAAAAATTCCGTCATGTGCTTCATTTCCTCCAGCTTCACCCTCAAGATATTGGACCGAACTCCGTATCCAATATTTGCAATTTTCAAGTGTTCTATGAAGCTTACCTACAAGAGGAGCCCACGCTCGAATTGTTCAGAGTACTATTTAAACCGCCACACAGAATTTGTGGACGGGCCCAACACTGAACTTGGCGGGGTATCCATCCAAAAGAGAAAAGATGTCAGCTTCCCTCATGCCAACCATCATAGCCATCCTAAAGACTGGAATCAAACTTGGTTCTATTGCCGAGATACATCTCTAGTTGATGAAAATCCTCTGTCGGGTTATCTTGCTCACCGGCTTAGCAGTACACATCCACTCCCCCAAAGACTCAGCGCAAAGTAACGAGCCAAATATGCGCCACAACTCTCAAAGCTCAGAGCCTTTGTGGCAAACGGTTTAACAGGCGTTGATTTCGTCCGTTGCTGGGTGTCCTGGAGTATTTTACCCTTAAGCCGTCGCCCCGGTTTAATGTGTGAATATAAAGGGGACTTGAAAGATCCTCAACACCACAATGACATTCAGCTGACTGATGCTGAAGTTACTGAAGCTGTCAAGAAAATGCTAGATATACCGGTGGCTAAGTGCAGCAAAACATGACTTAGTCCTTTCTGTGCTACAAATAGGCCGCCAGCTGTAAGAACTGCTTAACTCCTGCTTACTCCATATTCTTAATACCCATTTATGATCTTTTCAATTTTTAACAGGGTGATGATCCATTCTGGAAAAAGAAGTCGCATGATAAACTGGCCAAAACAACTCGCCCCAAGACCAAGGTCCACAAGAAGCCTGCCAAGAAGAAAACCGCCGAATCCACCGAGTTGAACATCGATGATGACCTTGATAACCTGGAGTCAGAGGTAGAACTTGATTCTCTTCGCTCCTTTTCATACACCTCATTGACAATGACCATTATCAGGATGACGCTGAGGCTAGCCATGCTGGTGACGTAGAGGTAATTATTCTTTCCTCCGGCTCAGATCCTCTGCCAACGCAGAAAACCCGTCAAGCAAACCGGAAAGTAAGATTTTCACACCCTGTAGCTTACTTGGATCCAAACTTTCTTTTGAAGAAACAACAACACGAAGCTCGCCGCACAACCCGGCATAGTGGCCAGGTGGTTACTTCCTCCGGTTTACCGAACACACCGGTTCGTAAATGCCGCCCAGAGGTCTCTTATACTTCTGACACACATTATCCCAAGGTAGGTTATTTCCGATATCCTCCTAATCAGTCTGATTCAAATTATCAGGGAACTTCCCATTCTTCCTCTAGCGAATCAACAGAGACGCAAATTCCAACCCTTAAAATAGTTCCTGGGTGAGCATATTTAACTCACCCTTCATATCTTATACTTGATCTTTATACTCACCTAATCTACACTTATTATTTTCAGGGCCCAAGCCAGAGCCAGTAAAAGGGCCAATGTGAATAAACCAGCTGAAGACCCCATTCAATCTGAACCGGAAAAGACCCCTGAACCATCTAACCCAAATGCTGAAAACCTTCCTGATGACCCGCTACCGCAAGATCATGAAACTGAAGTTGAGCATATGGAAGTTGATCCAATGATTCAGGCTGATAAACCGCCAAGCCCAACTAAAACCACCGATGACAAAGCTGACGATGTTGTGGTTACTGGCTTTGGTTACACCACCCCTGGTAACCCCATTGCTCTGTCAAAACACAGTGCCAAAGAAGAAATCTCTGCTGTTGACAAGGGCAAGTGGAAAGCGGACTTGGAAAGCTATACCCACCTCAGCGCCCAAGATATCCATTCTGGGTTTTTAAACCGTCTGTACACGAGCCGTGACTATGAAGCCGGTTTAGTGAACATGATGAAGGAGCGATATGAGGTAAATGTTGTTAACTCTGCATAAGTATTCTTCCCTTATGACTGATTTAGAATATCAACTCCAGTAGCCCCCAAGGGCCGATTTATAATACCAATATGAACCGGGACTTGTGAAATAACAATACTTCAATTTTGCGTGTGTAGCCCCCAAGGGCCGGTTTATCTTTTCAAGATAAGCCGGGACTTTAGAATAATAATTCTTCAATTTCACCTGTGTAGCCCCCAAGGGCCGGCTTATACTTTCAAGATGAATTGAGACTTTTATGCTGTAAGGCTCAAAATTCTTGTTCAACACTTTTGTAAACCGATTGACCACCAAGCTGATTGATGGAAGAAAAAATCCATAGTTTTAACTTGAGCAAATATGCATTAGCCCCCAAGTGCCAAGAATAATACTTGTATTGAGCTTGGGACTTGTAAAAAATGATAAGAAGCAATAGACATTAGCCCCCAAGTGCCAAGAATAATACTTGTATTGAGCTTGGGACTTGTAAAAAAATTGATAAGAAGCAATAGACATTAGCCCCCAAGTGCCAAGTGTATGACTTGCTATGTGCTTGGGACTTCAAATATACACTGCCAACTCATAAATTGCATGTCTCTTGCAGGCTGAGCTTAGCAAAAAAGAATCCCAAATCGCCTACCTTCAAGAAAATATGAAATCTCAACAAGCAGAAACTTCCAAGGCCAAGGAAGAGCTGACCAGTGCTTTAGCAGCCATGGAAAAACTGAAGGAGAGCTTCAAGAGCAAGTGGGTAGGCTGGGATGCAGAAAAGACAACTCTGCTAAAGAGGGCTGAGGACGCTGAAGCAGCCCTTAATCCGGTGGCAGAGGAGCTAACTGGCTTGAAACAACAAATAAATGCTATGACTGCTGCCGTTTTTGGTAAATAACTTCTTCATAATCTTTAAACATGTATTATCCCATAAACTGTCGGTTTACCAACGTTTGTGATGATGCAGGATCTCGCATTGCTCATCTTGGCTCGGAGATGCGGAAGAAACTGAAGGCTGCCTATACACTTATAGAGCAATATATACCGGCGCACAACAGATCATCTACACAGCTTCTCATAACAAGCCACCCCCAACTTTGATCAAGGAAACATTAGAGAGGCTGTCGATGATGCCTGCCCAGTTTGAAGAGCTAAAGAGATCAGCTGCAAGGGCAGCTGCTCTTACCGCACTAACTCGGGCCAAAGCATGGATACCTGGTCTTGATCCGGCTGATGTGGGAAACGGCTATCCGAGCATAAAGGAGGACGGGTCGGACTTTGATAATGAAGACCTCAGAGCCTTGACGAAGGAAATGCGCCCATTGGCTAGCAAATTGGCTGAAGAGACCGATCTTTCTCATTATCAGTCAATTTATGATGCCAACAACAAGAGAGTTAATGCGCCAACCTATGATGCTCCAACTCTTATTCCTCCAATCCGTAAGCATACCTATGCCCCTGATGTTGATCCCTCCCCACTTATAAGTGATGAAGGTGCATTCAAAGCCTTAACTGGGATCGATTGGACAACCATTGACTTCCAGCCACTGGGTAGAGAAGAGGAAGATGAACCGGAGCAGGATAATCCGGAACCTTCAAGTCAGCCCGGCCAAGATTCATAAACCGGGCATAAATCATTGACCTCCAATGTCTGCTTTTCTGTAAGACTTGTTGAAAACAATTATTCTTTTGGGCACTGAACGCCTTTGTAATAGGCTAGCTTAAACTCTTGATCTACTATGCCATCGCGCATATTTTCTTTTGCATGATACTGCTGATCCTCCATGTTAATACATGCCACATATGCTTATGATATGAGCAATTTGAATTTGTCTCTGCATTCAACAGTGTAAAATGTATCCTGGCGGTTTACCGCTGGACGGGTTATAATGCTCAATATAAAACCATGGAGAATTAATCCTAGGTTATAACCAAAGCTAGACTGAAGAATAACCATATATAATTGAGCATATAGCATACCTGTGATAGTTGATCACACTGTTGGTTTACCAAGCAAGTATAAGGGTGATAACCCAAATTTGAGTACTAGTAATTTATCATATATTGCCGACTTATGAAGAGAGCCAGGCTGGGTTAATAAACACCGGATGATATGTTATTTCATACTGGCGACTTATAGTCAAAACCAGACCGGGTTAATAAACACCGGAGCTTAATTTATCATGTACTGACGACTTATAGTCGAAAGCCAAGCCGGGTTAATAAACACCGGCGAAGTGTGATAATAAAACCTTATAAGCTTTATCAGATAAACCTCAAAAGACCTATCGAAATAAAAACACACGAAAATGAGGCTTTTCATGGGCTGCCAGCCCGAAAATTCGAGGCTTTTCACGGGCTGCCAGGCCATTGAGTTAAACCGTTTTACAAACCTTATAAGATGGACCTCACTTTAACCAATCGTCGTTTTAACTTTGACAAGTTCAGGGTCTGCATAAGATTGACTTGTCAAACGTTCGGCGGGTCATTCTAGGAATACTTGGGTGGAGTGTCTTACTTAAAAAGGCAGGATAACCCAGGGTTTTAGGTGAATACACCTGGCTTCCAAGCCTGGGTTTTAAGCCTATCACAAGGGTTATAGCAACTCTTATTCTTTAGAACCAAAGAGCCCCCAAGCAATATTTCTGAGCTATGCTCAATGGGCACCTATGTTTGAGTTGTGCTTTTGCAACAAACTCTCTTTGGTCCCTTTAATCTGGGTAGCAAGCCCCCAAGTTTTTTTTGTGGCCGATAAGCCGGATCAAAGGGTAATCATAACTTTGCTCTATAAAGCAGAAGCGCCCAAGTGACCAAAAACTCATTATTTAAGAGAAAACAACAGAGACCCTGCTTTAACAGGGATGCCGGTTTTATTATATTGATCATAATATATACATTGTCAAAATATGTACATCAGAAGAGCCAGTGGCTCAGGTATAGTAGGGCCGAAGATGAGCAATATTCCACGGTCGGTGGGTCTCCTCCTCCTGCTTACGTGAGTCTTTGTGCTCCCGAACATCGATAAGGTAGTAGGACCCATTGTTGAGATTCTTACTGACCACAAAAGGTCCTTCCCAAGGTGGGGATAACTTGTGCATATCAGTTTGATCCTAGATAAGCCGGAGCACCAGATCGCCTTCTTGAAAAGTTCTAGTTTTAACCCGACGGCTGTGGTAACGGCGAAAATCTTGCTGATAAATCACCGAACGAGCTGCTGCAATGTCACGCTTCTCATCCAACAAATCCAGTGCTTCTTGACGTGCTTGTTCGTTGTCCGCTTCAACATAAGCCGCCACCCGAGGTGACTCATGACGGATGTCACTAGGGAGAACTGTCTCTGCTCTGTAAACCATGAAGAAAGGCGTGTAACCCGTAGACCTGTTGGGGGTGGTATTAATGCTCCATAACATGGAAGGTAACTCCTCCACCCAACAACCCGGCGTCCTTTGCAAGGGAACCATAAGCCGGGGCTTGATGCCTCTCAAGATCTCTTGATTGGCTCTCTCAGCTTGACCATTAGATTGGCGGTGAGCCAATGATGATACATCAAGCCGGATATGCTCACGTTGACAGAATTCCTTCATAGCACCCTTGGAGAGATTACTGCCATTGTCTGGTATAATGCTGTGTGGAAAGCCAAAACGGAAGATCACCTTCTTCATAAATTGAACCGCCGTGGCTGCATCACATTTACTGACCGGCTCTGCCTCGACCCACTTAGTGAACTTATCAACCGCCACCAAAAGGTGGGTCTTCTTATCCTTGGACCTCTTAAAAGGCCCAACCATATCAAGCCCCCAACTTGCAAACGGCCAAGTGATTGGGATCATCCTTAACTCCTGAGCCGGAACATGAGCGCGTCGTGAAAACTTCCGACAACCGTCACATTTTCTGACCAAGTCTTCAGCGTCAGCATGAGCTGTCAGCCAATAGAAACCGTGACGAAAAGCCTTGGCTACTAGAGATTTAGAACCGGCATGATGTCCACAATCTCCTTGATGGATCTCACGCAAAATCTCACAGCCTTCTTCAGGAGAAACGCAACATTGAAACGCCCCAGTGACACTGCAATGATGTAACTCCCCGTTGACAACAGTCATCGACTTGGACCGCCGGGTTATTTGCCTGGCCAAAGTTTCATCCTCGCCAAAAACACACTTGGCCGGGTTAAGCATCATCTTATACACCCAGAGGTTATCAAAGGTTTCCTTCAAATCATCTATCAACGTCTCCTTCTTTCTGGATTTCACCACAATATCATCCACATAAGCATGAACATTTCGCCCAATCTGATTATGAAGGCAATTCTGCACACATCGCCGATAAGTCGCCTAGGCACTCTTGAGCCCAAAAGGCATAGACACATAGCAGAAGGCTCCAAAGGGAGTTATAAAAGCTGTCTTCTCTTGGTCCTTAACTGCCATCTTGATCTGATGATATCCAGAATAAGCATCCAAAAAATTCAAACGCTCACAACCCGCCATAGCATCAATAATCTGATCAATACGAGGGAGAGCAAAAGGATCAGCCGGACAAGCCTTGTTTAAATCCGTGTAGTCCACACATACACCAAGTGTCGTTCTTCTTAAGTACTAGCACGGGTTAGCCAACCACTCAGGATGAAAAACTTCAACAATAAACACAGCCGCCAAGAGCCGGGCTACCTCCTCACCAATGGCCTTGCGCCTTTCTTCATTCAAACGACGAAGAAACTGCCTGACCGGTTTAAATTTTGGATCAATATTGAGAGTGTGCTCAGCGAGTTCCCTCGGTACACCTGGCATGTCAGAAGGTTTCCATGCAAAGATGTCCCGGTTCTCACAGATGAACTCGATGAGTGCGCTTTCCTATTTCGGATCCAGATTAGCACTGATATTGAACTGCTTTGATAAGTCGCCAGGAACAAAATCAACCATCTTAGTATCATCATCCAATTTAAACTTCCAGGCCGGATCATGCTCAGTAGTTGGCTTTTTCAAAGAACTCATATCTGCCGGCTCAACATTGTCCTTATAAAATTTTAACTCCTCCGCTGCACAGACCGACTCAGCATAAGCTGCATTGCCCTCTTCACACTCCAAAGCTATCTTCCGGCTCTTGTGTACTGTGATGGTTCCCTTATGACCTGCCATCTTGAGCTACAAATAAACATAACAGGGCCTTGCCATGAATTTAGCATAAGCCGGCCGTCCAAACAGGGCATGATAAGGGCTCTTGATTTTCACCACTTCAAAGGTAAATGTCTCTGACCTAGAGTCATGATCATCTCGAAAAGCCACTTCCAGAGCTATCTTACCAACTGGGTATGCCGACTTACGAGGCACCACGCCATGGAACACAGTGTTCGACGGTTTAAGATTTTTATCTGTCAACCCCATGCGACAGAAAGTTTCATAATAAAGGATATTGATGCTGCTCCCTCCGTCCATGAGCACCTTGGTGAACTTATATCCTCCGACATGAGGTGCGACCACCAAAGCCAAGTGACCCGGATTATCAACCCGGGGCGGGTGATCTTCCCGACTCCACACAATGGGCTACTCAGACCAGCGCAAGTAACGGGGGACTGCCGGTTCAACAGCGTTCACCGCCCTCTTATGAAGCTTCTGGTCACGCTTACATAAGCTAGTGGTAAAGACATGATATTGTCCGCTATTCAACTGCTTCGGGTTGCTCTGATAACCAGACTATTGCTGCTGTTGATTCCCCTGATTATTCTGCTGATTGTAACCACCCTGGTTGCCATGACTGCCTTGATTTCCTTGGAACCCTGAGCTAGAGCCGCCTCCGCCGTAACCTGGTCCATGGTAACCGGATCCTGAACCGCCACCCGGCCCATGACTGTCTTGGAAAAGATTCAAATTTTTGAACTCCTTCATAATGAAGCAATCCTTCCAGAGGTGCCCAGACGGCCTCTCTCGCGTCCCGTGTCTTGGGCAGGGCTGATTTAATAGCTGCTCAAGATTGATGCCTGACCCTCCAGTCTGCGAGGGTGTTTTACCCTTCCGACGCTGACCATTATTCTATGCATTGGTGTTAGCCACAAAGTCAAAACTATTATCAGCCTTGCGCTTATCGTTGCCTCCCTGGTTCACCGGGTTATGTTGCTGCCCCTTGGTGTTGCTGCTCTTCTTTCCCTTTCCCCGCTTTTCGTCATCAGACTCGGGGTCCTTGGTACCATCAGAGTCAGCATACTTAACCAGAGCCGCCATGAGTGTCCCCATGTCATTGCAGTGGCGTTTGAGCCGCCCCAATTTCTGCTTCAGGGGCGTGAAACGACAATTGCTTTCCAACATTAAAACTGCTGAGTCGGCATTGATGCGATCCAACGAGTGCAGAATTGTTGAGACCCGGCTCACCCAATGAGTCGTTGATTCACCTTCTTCTTGGACACAGGCGGCTAAATCCACAATTGACATGGGCTGCTTGCATGTGTCTTTAAAATTCTGGATAAACCGAGCCTTTAACTCGGCCCATGACCCAATGGAGTTGGCAGGGAGCCCCTTTAACCAAGTACAGGCCGTCCCTTCCAACATCAGGGGAAAATACTTAGCACACACTGCTTCGCTAACATCCAGCAATTCCATGGCCATCTCATAACTCTCAATCCATGCCTCAGGAGGTAAGTCGGCTGTGTAGTTAGGCACTTTGCGAGGACCTTTGAAATCCTTGGGCAGACGCTCATTACGTAGAGCTGGCACTAAACATGGCACGCCCAAATTCCTAAAGGTTACACCTGGCACCACTGAAGTTGTTGAACAAACCGGAGTAGGTTGATGGGCCGCATACTGAGCCGCCAGCTCGGCCTCCCGACGTGCTCTACCTTGATCTACTACGTTCTGAGCATCAGCACCTCCACTCGCCGGGTTATGTCCGCGTGGCGGGTTATGATTCCGTCCACTACTTGACACAGCCGGCTCATCGGTACGCCTGCTATAACTCCGGCTTGGGCGAGGGGTGGAATGAATCAAGTCACGGCTGTAAGAATAAGCCTGCTGCTGAACCAAAGCTGTCTGAAGAAGCTCTCTAGCCCTCCGTGTTTCAACCGTCGTTGGAGACTCGCCTTCAACCAGGAGAGCCGCCAATCGTGACACTGTAGCGATCATGTTATCCAAAGGGTTAGAGTAATGACCTGGTGGCATTTGCACGTGCGGCGGCCGGTTATTGTTCTGACGAGGAGGGTCCATCGTGCGTGGCTGAACCGGCGTACCCGCACCAGGCGTTTCGACCCGGTTTACCACTGCCGGGTTACTGGTTCCTGCTCCTGGTGTGTTAAAGAGATTTCTTGCCTCGTAAACCGGGGGTAGATGACTCTAATGCCTCCTTCTCATGACATCGTTTGATGCGTTTTGATCTAGCATGAGCCGGTAAGACTCCGACTGAATCTGCTGTGCCTGAGCATCCAAAGCGACCCGCTCCTCGGCCATCCTAGTGTTTTCTGCGTTCAGCTCCTCCTTGGCCTGTGCTATCTCATCACGCAATTTTGCAACCGCCGCATTATGCTGGTCCTGTTCCGCCGGGTTAACCACCATTGTTAACAACACTGTCAGTTTATCCAGCAAATCAGTTAAGGCCTGAGCCGGCGGACGCACAGGGCCTCCTGCCCCGGCTGCCGTCGCCGCTGCTGATCCGAAAATCAATGCCGCTGCAGTTGAAGAATGATGTACCGGCCATGAAGATCGCAACCTGGTTCGGCGGCTCGCAGGGGTCCGGAATACTGTCGCCATCGGAACAGACCCCAAGCCGGCCATCTTGCAGTTGGTACAATGACTCGGTCTCACCGGTGGATGACTCGCCATCTGAATAGACAACTGTCTCACCGTTAGATACCGACTCAGATTCCGCACTGTTAATGAATCCCATGAAGGCACGCTTCATGGCGGGCTGAACTCGGGCAGGTCTTGCACGCTGAGCCGTCTCGATGATGTCGATGCAGATGTCTGGCTCAGGGCCCGGTTCGCCGATCTTGCCAATGAAGACGTGAATTCCACCAAAGGGGACCCGGTACCCAGACTCGATTGAGCCGGCCTCGGGGCCCCAACCTGCGTCGTTGATGTAGAACTTGCCGCGACGACTCTTGGTCATCCGGCCCACAGCGTATCCCTTGAGCCCTTCGAAGTTGCCCTCTAAGAACCTGAAACCATCGTGCGATAGCCCCACAGTGGGCGCCAACTGTCATGGTTTTGTCACGGCAGATGTCCTAGTGTGAGGACTTAGTCACGGAGCCATCGCAACGAGGTTAGCTTGAAGGGGTTAATCAGGACAAAGGACACGACGAGTTTATACTAGTTCGGCCCCTTGCGGTGAAGGTAAAGGCCTAATCTAGTTTGAGGTGGTATTGCTAGGGTTTCGATGACCAGGGAGCGAATACGCCTTGCATGGCTCTCGATCTGTTGTTTCTTGTCCCTAAACCGCCGCCGGGTCGTCCTTTTATATACACAGGTTGACGCCCCGCGGTTCACAGAATCCCTGCCAGCTCATAAACGTGTCCGGCCCGGTATCTACTCTTTCCAGTCTTACAATACAAGTCATACGCCAATGGCGGTTTATGTCTACGGGCCCTAACCCGCCTCTGGGCTTTGGGCCTTCTAATTAAGTCTCCTTCATAAGTCGCCATCTTCTATGTCTTCATGGGCTTCAATACTGGTATCATCATGGGTATAATCCGGCCCCTACTGGGCGGTTTATACTCAATAGTTATATCCCCAACAATTATGCCGTGGTGTTCCAGGTGGCATGAGTTTGTGAAACTATTCCACATTGTTTTAATTGAAGGACAAACTCATAACTCAAATATTCGCCTCTGCGATTAGATCATAGAAACTTTATTTTCTTGTTACGATGATTCTCCACTTCACTCTAAAATTCTTTTAACTTCTCAAATGTTTCAGACTTGTGTTTCATCAAGTAGATATACCCATATCTGCTCAAATCATCTACGAAGGTCAGAAAATAATGATACCCGCCGCGAGCCTCAACACTCATCGGACCGCATACATCGGTATGTATTATTTCCAATAAGTCAGCTGCTCGCTCCATTGTTCCGGAGAACGGAGTCTTAGTCATCTTGCCCATGAGGCATGGTTCGCAAGCATCAAGTGATTCCAAACGCCCATCAGCATGGAGTTTCTTCATGCGCTTTACACCAATATGACCTAAACGACAGTGCCACAAATATGTTGCACTATCATTATCAACTTTGCATATTTTGGCATCAATATTATGAATATGTGTATCACTACGATCGAGATTCAATAAACCATTCACCTTGGGTGTATGACCATAGAAGGTTTTATTCATGTAAATAGAATAACATTTATTCTTTGACTTAAATGAATAACCGTATTGCAATAAATATGATCCAATCATATTATGCTCAACGCAAACACCAAATAACATTTATTTTAGGTTCAACACTAATCCCGAAGGTGAAGGGAGTGTGCGATGGTGATCTTATCAACCTTGGAATCACTTCCAACACACATTGTCACCTTGCCCTCAACTAGTCTTTGTTCATTTTGTAACTCCTATTTTGAGTTACTAATCATAGCAACTAAACCAGTATCAAATACCGAGGGGCTACTATGAACACTAGTAAAGTACACATCAATAACGTGTATATCATAGATACTTTTGTTCACTTTACCATCCTTCTTATCCGCCAAGTATTTGGGGCAGTTCCGCTTCCAGTGAAAATTTCTTTCACAGTAGTGATACGTCTCCAACGTATCTATAATTTTTTATTGTTCCATGCTATAATATTATCCATCTTGGATGTTTTATATGCATTGATATGCTGTTTTATATGATTTTTGGGACTAACCTATTAACCTAGAGCCCAGTGCCAGTTTCTGTTTTTTCCTCGTTTTTGAGATTTACAAAAAAGGAATACCAAACGGAGTCCAATTGACGTGCCAATTTTTGCGATTTTTTATGGACAAAAAGAAGCCCCCAGAGTAAAAGAGTTGGGCCAGAAGAGTCCCGAGCTGTCCACGAGGGTGGAGGGTGCACCCTACCCCCTGGGCACGCCCCCTATCTCGTGGATGACTCGGAGACCCCCTTGACGTGAGACCGACGCCAAAAATTCCTATAAACACAGAAACCCCTAGAAAGAAACCTAGATCGGGAGTTCCGCCACCGCAAGCCTCTATAGCCACCAAAAACCAATCGGGACCCTGTTTCGGCACCCTGCCGGAGGGGAATCCCTCACCGGTGGCCATCTTCATCATCCCGGCGCTCTCCATGACGAGGAGGGAGTAGTTCACCCTCGGGGCTGAGGGTATGTACCAGTAGCTATGTGTTTGATCTCTCTCTCTCTCTCTCTCTCTCTCTCTCTCGTGTTCTTGATATGGCACGATCTTGATGTATCGCGAGCTTTGCTATTATAGTTGGATCTTATGATGTTTCTCCCCCTCTATCTTCTTGTAAGGATTGAGTTTTCCCTTTGAAGTTATCTTATCGGATTGAGTCTTTAAGGATTTGAGAACACTTGATGTATGTCTTGCGTGGGATACCCATGGTGACAATGGGGTATTCTATTGATTCACTTGATGTATGTTTTGGTGATCAACTTGCGGGTTCAGTGACCTTGTGAACTTATGCATAGGGGTTGGCACACGTTTTTGTCTTGACTCTCCGGTAGAAACTTTGGGGCACTCTTTGAAGTACTTTGTGTTGGTTTGAATAGATGAATCTGAGATTGTGTGATGCATATCGTATAATCATACCCACGGATACTTGTGGTGACATTAGAGTATCTAGGTGACATTAGGGTTTTGGTTGATGTGTGTCTTAAGGTGTTATTTTACTACGAACTCTAGGGCTGTTTGTGACACTTACAGGAATAGCCCAATGGATTGATCGGAAAGAATAACTTTGAGGTGGTTTCGTACCCTACAATAATCTCTTTGTTTGTTCTCCGCTATTAGTGACTTTGGAGTGACTCTTTGTTGCATGTTGAGGGATAGTTATATGATCCAATTATGTTATTATTGTTGAGAGAACTTGCACTAGTGAAAGTATGAACTCTAGGCCTTGTTTCCTAGCATTGCAATACCGTTTACGCTCACTTTTACCACTTACTACCTTGCTGTTTTTATATTTTCCGATTACAAAAACCTATATCTACCATCCATATTGCACTTGTATCACCATCTCTTCGCTGAACTAGTGCACCTATACAATTTACCATTGTATTGGGTGTGTTGGGGACACAAGAGACTCTTTGTTATTTGGTTGCAGGGTTGCTTGAGAGAGACCATCTTCATCCTATGCCTTCCACGGATTGATAAACCTTAGGTCATCCACTTGAGGGAAATTTGGTACTGTCCTACAAACCTCTGCACTCGGAGGCCCAACAACGTCTACAAGAAGAAGGTTGCGTAGTAGACATCAAGTAGAAGCACTCAGTTTCAGGCTTGGGTCTAGCTTTGGGCTTCTTCATGGGAGTGGCAACTTGCTTGCCATTCTTCTTGAAGTTCCCTTTCTTTCACTTGCCCTTTTACTTAAAACTAGTGGTCTTGTCAACCATCAACATTTGATGCTTTTCTTGATTTCTACCTTCCTTGATTTCAGCATCACGAAGAGCTCGGGAATCATTTCCGTCATCCCTTGCATATTATAGTTCATCACGAAGTTCCAGTAACTTGGTGATAGTGACTAGAGAACTCTGTCAATCACTATTTATCCGGAATATTAACTCCCACTTGATTCAAGCGATTGTAGTACTAAGACAATCTGAGCACATGCTCACTGAGCTATTCTCCTCCATCTTGTAGGCAAAGTACTTGTCAGAGGTCTCATACCTCTCGACTCGGGCATGAGTCTGAAATACCAATTTTAGCTCTTGGAACATCTTATATGCTCCGTGTCATTCAAAACGTTTTTGAAGTCCCGGTTCTAAGCCGTAAAGCATGGCGCACTAAACTATCAAGTAGTTATCATACCGAGCTTGCCAAACGTTCATAACGTCTGCATCTGCTCCTGAAATAGTTCCGTCACCTAGCGGTGCATCAAGGACAGAATTCTTCTGTGCAGCAATGAGGATAATCCTCAGATCATGAACCAAGTCCGCATCATTGCTACTATCATCTTTCAACATAGTTTTTTCTCTAGGAACATAACAAAAATAAACGGGGAGCTACATCGCGAGCTATTGATCTACAACATAGTTATGCAAATACTATCAGGACTAAGTTCATGATAAATTAAAGTTCAATTAATCATATTACTTAAGAACTCCCACTTAGATAGATATCCCTCTAATCATCTAAGTGATCACGTGATCCATATCAACTAAACCATGTCCAATCATGACGTGAGATGGAGTAGTTTTCAATGGTGAACATCACTATGTTGATCATATCTACTATATGATTCACGCTCGACCTTTTGATCTCAATGTTCCGAGGCCATATCTGCATATGCTAGGCTCGTCAAGTTTAACCCGAGTATTCTGCGTGTGCAAAACTGGCTTGCACCCATTGGATGTGAACGTAGAGCTTATCACACCCGATCATCAAGTGGTGTCTCGGCACGACGAACTGTTGCAACGGTGCATACTTAGGGAGAACACGTGTACCTTGAAATTTAATGAGGGATCATCTTATAATGCTACCGATGGACTAAGCAAAATAAGATGCATAAAAAGATAAACATCACATGCAATCAAAATATGTGACACGATATGACCATCATCATCTTGTGCCTTTGATCTCCATCTCCAAAGTACTATCATGAACTCCATCGTCACAGGCATGACACCATGATCTCCATCATCTTGATCTCTATCAACGTGTCGTCACATGGCCGTCTCGCCAACTATTGCTTTTGCAACTATTGCTATCGCATAACGATAAAGTAAAGCAATTATATGGCACTTGCATCTTATGCAATAAAGAGACAACCATAAGGCTCTTGCCAGTTGCCGATAACTTTAACAAAGCATGATCATCTCATACAGAAAATTATATCACATCATATCTTGACCATATCACATCACAACATGCCCTGCAAAAACAAGTTAGACGTCCTCTACTTTGTTGTTGCAAGTTTTACGTGGCTTTTACGGGCTTCTTGCAAGAGCCGTTCTTACCTACGCATCAAAAACACAAAGATTTGTCGTCACGTGTGCTGTTTTAACCTTCAACAAGGACCGGGCATAGTCACACTCGATTCAACTAAAGTTGGAGAAACAGACACCCACTAGCCACCTGTGTGCGAAGCACGGCGGTAGAACTAGTCTCATGAACGAGGTCATGTAATGTCGGTCTGGGCCGCTTCATCCAGCAATACCGCCGAATCAAAGTACGACATGCTAGTAAGCAGTATGACTATTATCGCCCACAACTCTTTGTGTTCTACTCATGCATATAACATCTACGCATAGACCTGGCTCTGATACCACTGTTGGGGAACGTAGTATTTCAAAATTTTCCAACGATCATGCAAGATCTATCTAGGAGAAGCATAGCAATGAGCGGGGAGAGTGTCCACGTACCCTCGTAGACCGAAAGCGGAAGCCTTTAGTAATGCGGTTGATGTAGTCGAACGTCTTCGCGATCCAACCGATCCAAGTACCGAACGTAAGGCACCTCCGCGTTCAGCACACGTTCAACTCGATGACGTCCCTCCATCTCTTGATCTAGTTGAGGCCGAGGGAGAGTTCCGTCAGCACGACGGCGTGGCGACGGTGATGATGAAGTTATCGGCGCAGGGCTTCGCCAAAGCACTACGACAATATGACCGAGGTGTGTAACTGTGGGGGGGCACCGCACACGGCTAAAAGATCAACTTGTGTGTCCTAGGGTGCCCCCCTCCCCACGTATATAAAGGAGGTAGGGAGGAGGATGCCGGCCAAGGGTGGCGCGCCCAAGGGGTGGGAGTCCTACTCCAAGTAGGAATCGCCCCCCCCCTTTCCTATTCCTACAAGGAGAAGGGGGAAAGAGGAGAGGAGAGAAAGGAAAGGGGGGTCGCCCCCCAACCCCTAGTCCAATTTGGTTTGGGCTTGGGGGGCGCGCCTCCACCTAGCTACTGCCTCCTCTCTTCCACTAGGGCCCATGAAGGCCCATTAACCCCCCGGGGGTTTCCGGTAACCCCCCGGTACTCCGGAAAATACCCGATACACTTCGGAACCATTCCGGTGTCCGAATATAACGTTCTAATATATCAATCTTTATGTCTCGACCATTTCGAGACTCCTCGTCATGTCCGTGATCTCTTCCCGGACTCCGAACAACCTTCGGTACATCAAAACACTTAAACTCATAATATGAATCATCATCGAACGTTAAGCGTGCGGACCCTACGGGTTAGAGAACTATGTAGACATGACCGAGTCATATCTCCGGTCAATAACCAATAGCAGAACCTGGATGCTCATATTGGCTCCTACAAATTCTACGAAGATCTTTATCGGTCAAACCGCATAACTGTTGGGGAACGTAGTAATTTCAAAAAAATTCCTACATCCACACAGGATCATGGTGATGCATAGCTACGAGAGGGGAGAGTGTGTCCACATACCCTCGTAGACCGAAAGCGGAAGTGTTAGCACAACGCGGTTGATGTAGTCGTACGTCTTCACGATCCGACAGATCAAGTACCGAACGCACGGCACCTCCGAGTTCTGCACACGTTCAACTCGATGATGTCCCTCGAACTCCGATCCAGCCGAACTTTGAGGGAGAGTTCCGTCAGCACGACGGCGTGGTGACGATGATGATGTTCTACCGACGCAGGGCTTCGCCTAAGCACCGCTACGATATTATCGAGATGGACTATGGTGGAGAGGGGCACCGCACACTCCTAAAAGATCCAAGAGATCAATTGTTGTGTCTATGGGGTGCCCCTCTCCTCCGTATATAAAGGGAGAGGAGAGGGCCGGCCAAGGGGAGGAGGCGCGCCCAAGGGGGGAGTCCTACTCCCACCGTGAGTAGGACTCCTCCTTTTCCTATTTGGAGAGGGAGAGGGAAGGAAGACGAAGGAGGTAGGAAGGAAAGGGGGGCCCTCCCAATTCGGATTGGGCTTGGGGGGCGCGCCCCCTCCCTTGCTCCTTCCCCCTCCTTTCCACTAAAGCCCATTAAGGCCCATATACCTCCCGGGGGGTTCTGATAACCTCCCGGTGCTCCGGTATTATCCCGATCTCACCCGGAACCATTCCGGTATCAAAATATAGTCGTCCAATATATCGATCTTTACGTCTCAACCATTTCGAGACTCCTCGTCATGTCTGTGATCACATCTGGAACTCCGAACTACCTTCGTTACATCAAAACACATAAACTCATAATATAACCGTCATCGAACTTTAAGCGTGCGGACCCTACGGGTTCGAGAACTATGTAGACATGACCGAGACACATCTCCGGTCAATAACCAACAGCGGAACCTGGATGCTCATGTTGGCTCCCACATATTCTACGAAGATCTTTATCGGTCAAACCGCATAACAACATACGTTGTTCCCATTGTCATCGGTATGTTACTTGCCCGAGATTCGATCGTCGGTATCTCAATACCTAGTTCAATCTCATTACCGGCAAGTCTCTTTACTCGTTCCGTAATACATCATCCCGCAACTAACTCATTAGTTGCAATGCGCAAGGCTTAAGTGATGTGCATTACCGAGTGGGCCCAGAGATACCTCTCCGACAATCGGAGTGACAAATCCTAATCCCGAAATACGCCAACCCAACAAGTACCTTCGGAGACACCTGTAGAGCACCTTTATAATCACCCAGTTACGTTGTGACGTTTGGTAGCACACAAAGTGTTCCTCCGGTAAACGGGAGTTGCATAATCTCATAGTCATAGGAACATGTATAAGTCATGAAGAAAGCAATAGCAACATACTAAACGATCAAGTGCTAAGCTAACGGAATGGGTCAAGTCAATCACATCATTCTCCTAATGATGTGATCCCATTAATCAAATGACAACTCTTTGTCTATGGCTAGTAAACATAACCATCTTTGATCAACGAGCTAGTCAAGTAGAGGCATACTAGTGACACTCTGTTTGTCTGTGTATTCACACATGTATCATGTTTTCGGTTAATACAATTCTAGCATGAATAATAAACATTTATTATGATATAAATAAATAAATAATAACTTTATTATTGCCTCTAGGGCATATTTCCTTCAATCTCCCACTTGCACTAGAGTATATAATCTAGATTACACAGTAATGATTCTAACACCCATGGTGTCTTGGTGCTGATCATGTTTTGCTCGTGGAAGAGGCTTAGTCAACGGGTCTACAACATTCAGATCCGTATGTATTTTGCAAATCTCTATGTCTCCCACTTGGACTTGGTCTTCGATGGAATCGAAGCGTCTCTTGATGTGCTTGGTCCTCTTGTGAAATCTGGATTCCTTTGCCAAGGCAATTGCACCAGTATTGTCACAGAAGATTTCATTGGACCCGATGCACTAGGTATGACACCTAGATCGGATATGAACTCCTTCATCCAGACTCCTTCATTTGCTACTTCTGAAGCAGCAATGTACTCCGCTTCACACGTAGATCCCGCCATGACGCTTTGTTTAGAACTGCGCCAACTGACAGCTCCACCGTTCAATATAAACACGTATCCGGTTTGCGATTTAGAATCGTCCGGATCAGTGTCAAAGCTTGCATCAACGTAACCATTTACGATGAGCTCTTTGTCACCTCCATAAACGAGAAACATATCCTTAGTCCTTTTCAGGTATTTCAGGATGTTCTTGACCGCTGTCCAGTGATCCACTCCTGGATTACTTTGGTACCTCCCTGCTAAACTAATAGCAAGGCACACATCAGGTCTGGTACACAGCATTGCATACATGATAGAGCCTATGGCTGAAGCATAGGGAACATCTTTCATTTTCTCTCTATCTTCTGCAGTGGTCGGGCATTGAGTCTTACTCAACTTCACACCTTGTAACACAGGCAAGAACCCTTTCTTTGCTTGATCCATTTTGAACTTCTTCAAAACTTTGTCAAGGTATGTGCTTTGTGAAAGTCCAATTAAGCGTCTTGATCTATCTCTATAGATCTTGATGCCCAATATGTAAGCAGCTTCACCGAGGTCCTTCATTGAAAAACTCTTATTCAAATATCCTTTTATGCTATCCAGAAATTCTATATCATTTCCAATCAACAATATGTCATCCACATATAATATCAGAAATGCTACAGAGCTCCCACTCACTTTCTTGTAAATACAGGCTTCTCCAAAAGTCTGTATAAAACCATATGCTTTGATCACACTATCAAAACGTTTATTCCAACTCCGAGAGGCTTGCACCAGTCCATAAATGGATCGCTGGAGCTTGCACACATTGTTAGCTCCCTTTGGATCAACAAAACCTTCCGGTTGCATCATATACAATTCTTCTTCCAGAAATCCATTCAGGAATGCAGTTTTGACATCCATTTGCCAAATTTCATAATCATAAAATGCGGCAATTGCTAACATGATTCAGACAGACTTAAGCATCGCTACGGGTGAGAAGGTCTCATCGTAGTCAATCCCTTGAACTTGTCGAAAACCTTTTGCAACAAGTCGAGCTTTATAGACAGTAACATTACCGTCAGCGTCAGTCTTCTTCTTGAAGATCCATTTATTCTCGATGGCTTGCCGATCATCGGGCAAGTCAACCAAAGTCCATACTTTGTTCTCATACATGGATCCCATCTCGGATTTCATGGCCTCAAGCCATTTTGCGGAATCTGGGCTCACCATCGCTTCTTCATAGTTCGTAGGTTCGTCATGGTCTAGTAACATAACCTCCAGAACAGGATTACCGTACCACTCTGGTGCGGATCTTACTCTGGTTGACCTACGAGGTTCAGTAACAACTTGATCTGAAGTTTCATGATCATCATCATTAACTTCCTCACTAATTGGTGTAGACGTCACAGGAACCGGTTTCTGTGATGAACTATTTTCCAATAAGGGAGCAGGTACTGTTACCTCATCAAGTTCTACTTTCCTCCCACTCACTTCTTTTGAGAGAAACTCCTTCTCTAGAAAGGATCCAAATTTAGCAACAAAAGTCTTGCCTTCAGATCTGTGATAGAAGGTGTACCCAACAGTTTCCTTTGGGTATCCTATGAAGACACATTTCTCCGATTTGGGTTCGAGCTTATCAGGTTGAAGCTTTTTCACATAAGCATCGCAGCCCCAAACTTTAAGAAACGACAACTTTGGTTTCTTGCCAAACCACAGTTCATAAGGCGTCGTCTCAACGGATTTCGATGGTGCCCTATTTAACGTGAATGCAGCCGTCTCTAAAGCATAACCCCAAAACGATAGCGGTAAATCAGTAAGAGACATCATAGATCGCACCATATCTAGTAAAGTACGATTACGACGTTCGGACACACCATTACGCTGTGGTGTTCCGGGTGGCGTGAGTTGCGAAACTATTCCGCATTGTTTCAAATGTAGACCAAACTCGTAACTCAAATATTCTCCTCCACGATCAGATCGTAGAAACTTTATTTTCTTGTTACGATGATTTTCCACTTCACTCTGAAATTCTTTGAACTTTTCAAATGTTTCAGACTTATGTTTCATTAAGTAGATATACCATATCTGCTTAAATCATCTATGAAGGTGAGAAAATAGCGATACCCGCCGCGAGCCTCAACATTCATTGGACCACATACATATGTATGTATGATTTCCAACAAATCTGTTACTCGCTCCATAGTTCCGGAGAACGGCGTTTTAGTCATCTTGCCCATGAGGCACGGTTCGCAAGTACCAAGTGATTCATAATCAAGTGGCTCCAAAAGTCCATCAGTATGGAGTTTCTTCATGCGCTTTACACCGATATGACCTAAACGGCAGTGCCACAAATAAGTTGCACTATCATTATCAACTCTGCATCTTTTGGCCTCAATATTATGAATATGTGTATCACTACTATCGAGATTTAATATAAATAGACCACTCCTCAAGGGTGCATGACCATAAAAGATATTACTCATATAAATAGAACAATCATTATTCTCTGATTTAATTGAATAACCGTCTCGCATCAAACAAGATCCAGATATAATGTTCATGCTTAACGCTGGCACCAAATAACAATTATTTAGGTCTAAAACTAATCCCGAAGGTAGATGTAGAGGTAGCGTGCCGACCGCGATCACATCGACTTTGGAACCATTTCCCACGCGCATCGTCACCTTGTTCTTAGCTAATCTTCACTTAATCTGTAGTCCCTGTTTCGAGTTGCAAATATTAGCAACAGAACCAGTATCAAATACCCAGGTGCTACTGCGAGCATTAGTAAGGTACACATCAATAACATGTATATCACATATACCTTTGTTCACCTTGCCATCCTTCTTATCCGCCAAATACTTGGGGCAGTTCCGCTTCCAGTGACCAGTCTGCTTGCAGTAGAAGCACTCAGTCTCAGGCTTAGGTCCAGACTTGGGCTTCTTCTCTTGAGCAGCAACTTGTTTGCTGTTCTTCTTGAAGTTCCCCTTCTTCTTCCCTTTGCCCTTTTTCTTGAAACTGGTGGTCTTATTGACCATCAACACTTGATGCTCCTTCTTGATTTCTACCTCCGCAGCTTTTAGCATTGCGAAGAGCTCGGGAATTGTCTTATCCATCCCTTGCATGTTATAGTTCATCACGAAGCTCTTGTAGCTTGGTGGCAGTGATTGAAGAATTCTGTCAATGACGCTATCATTCGAAAGATTAACTCCCAGTTGAATCAAGTGATTGTTATACCTAGACATTCTGAGTATATGCTCACTGACAGAACTATTCTCCTCCACTTGCAGCTGTAGAACTTATTGGAGACTTCATATCTCTCAATCCGGGCATTTGCTTGAAATATTAACTTCAACTCCTGGAACATCTCATATGCTCCATGACGTTCAAAACGTCGTTGAAGTCCCGGTTCTAAGCCGTAAAGCATGGCACACTGAACTATCGAGTAGTCATCAGCTTTGCTCTGCCAGACGTTCATAACATCTGGTGTTGCTCCTGCAGCAGGTTTGGCACCTAGCGGTGCTTCCAGGACTTAATTCTTCTGTGCAGCAATGAGGATAATCCTCAAGTTAGGGACCCAGTCCGTGTAATTCCTACCATCATCTTTCAACTTTGCTTTCTCAAGGAACGCATTAAAATTCAATGGAACAACAGCACGAGCCATCTATCTACAACAAACATAGACATGGAAAATACTATCAGGTCCTAAGTTGATGATAAATTTAAGTTCAATTAATCATATTACTTAAGAACTCCCACTTAGATAGACATCCCTCTAATCATCTAAGTGATCACATTATCCAAATCAACTAAACCATGTCCGATCATCACGTGAGATGGAGTAGTTTCAATGGTGAACATCACTATGTTGATCATATCTACTATATGATTCACGCTCGACCTTTCGGTCTCAGTGTTCCGAGGCCATATCTGCATCTGCTAGGCTCGTCAAATTTAACCTGAGTATTCCGCGTGTGCAACTGTTTTGGACCCGTTGTATTTGAACGTAGAGCCTATCACACCCGATCATCACGTGGTGTCTCGGCACGAAGAACTTTCGCAACGGTGCATACTCAGGGAGAACACTTTTATCTTGAAATTTAGTGAGAGATCATCTTATAATGCTACCGTCAATAAAAGCAAGATAAGATGCATAAAAGATAAACATCACATGCAATCAATATAAGTGATATGATATGGCCATCATCATCTTGTGCTTGTGATCTCCATCTCCGAAGCACCGTCATGATCACCATCGTCACCGGTGCGACACCTTGATCTCCATCGTAGCATCGTTGTCGTCTCACCAACTTATGCTTCTACGACTATCGCTACCGCTTAGTGATAAAGTAAAGCATTACAGGGCGATTGCATTGCATACAATAAAGCGACAACCATGTGGCTCCTGCCAGTTGCCGATAACTCGGTTACAAAACATGATCATCTCATACAATAAAATTTAGCATCATGCCTTGACCATATCACATCACAACATGCCCTGCAAAAACAAGTTAGACGTCCTCTACTTTGTTGTTGCAAGTTTTACGTGGCTGCTACGGGCTGAGCAAGAACCGTTCTTACCTACGCATCAAAACCACAACGATAGTTCGTCAAGTTAGTGTTGTTTTAACCTTCTCGGTTCAACTAAAGTTGGAGAAACTGACACCCGCCAGCCACCTGTGTGCAAAGCACGTCGGTAGAACCAGTCTCGCGTAAGCGTACGCGTAATGTCGGTCCAGGCCGCTTCATCCAACAATACTGCCGAACCAAAGTATGACATGCTGGTAAGCAGTATGACTTGTATTGCCCATAACTCACTTTTGTTCTAGTCGTGCATATAACATCTACGCATAAAACCAGGCTCGGATGCCACTGTTAGGGAACGTAGTAATTTCAAAAAAATTCCTATGCACACACAGGATCATGGTGATGCATAACAACGAGAGGGGAGAGTGTGTCCACGTACCCTCGTAGACCGAAAGCGGAAGCGTTAGCACAACGCGGTTGATGTAGTCGTACGTCTTCACGATCCGACAGATCAAGTACCGAACGCACGGCACCTCCGAGTTCTGCACACGTTCAACTCGATGATGTCCCTCGAACTCCGATCCAGCCGAGCTTTGAGCGAGAGTTCCGTCAGCACAACGGCATGGTGACGATGATGATGTTCTACCGACGCAGGGCTTCGCCTAAGCACCGCTACGATGCTATCGAGGTGGACTATGGTGGAGAGGGGCGCCGCACATGGCTAAAAGATCCAATAGATCAATTGTTGTGTCTATGGGGTGCCCCTCTCCTCCGTATATAAAGGGGGGAGGAGAGGGCCGGCCAAGGGGAGGAGGCGCGCCCAAGGGGGGAGTCCTACTCCCACCGGGAGTAGGACTCCTCCCTTTCCTATTTGGAGAGGGAGAGGGAAGGAAGAGGAAGGAGGGAGGAAGGAAAGGGGGGCCGGCCCCCTCCCAATTCGGATTGGGCTTGGGGGGCGCGCCCCCTCCCTTGCTCCTTTCCCCTCCTTTCCACTAAAGCCCATTAAGGCCCATATACCTCCCGGGGGGTTCCGATAACCTCCCGGTGCTCCGGTATTATCCCGATCTCACCCGGAACCATTCCGGTATCCAAATATAGTCGTCCAATATATCGATCTTTACGTCTCGACCACTTCGAGACTCCTCGTCACGTCCGTGATCACATACTGGACTCCAAACTACCTTCAGTACATCAAAACACATAAACTCTTAATATAACCGTCATCGAACTTTAAGCGTGCGGACCCTACGGGTTCGAGAACTATGTAGACATGACCGAGACACGTCTCCGGTCAATAACCAATAGCGGAACCTGGATGCTCATATTGGCTCCCACATATTCTACGAAGATCTTTATCGGTCAAACCGCATAACAACATACGTTGTTCCCTTTGTCATCGGTATGTTACTTGCTCGAGATTCGATCGTCGGTATCTCAATACCTAGTTCAATCTCGTTACCGGCAAGTCTCTTTACTCGTTCTGTAATACATCATCCCGCAACTAACTCGTTAGTTGCAATGCTTGCAAGGCTTAAGTGATGTGCATTACCGAGTGGGCCCAGAGATACCTCTCCGACAATCGGAGTGACAAATCCTAATCTCGAAATACGCCAACCCAACAACTACCTTCGGAGACACCTGTAGAGCACCTTCATAATCACCCAGTTACGTTGTGACGTTTGGTAACACACAAAGTGTTCCTCCGGTAAACGGGAGTTGCATAATCTCATAGTCATAGGAACATGTATAATTCATGAAGAAAGCAACAGCAACATACTAAACGATCAAGTGCTAAGCTAACGGAATGGATCAAATCAATCACATCATTCTCCTAATGATGTGATCCCATTAGTCAAATGACAACTCTTTGTCTATGGCTAGGAAACATAACCATCTTTGATCAACGAGCTAGTCAAGTAGAGGCATACTAGTGACACTCTGTTTGTCTATGTATTCACACATGTATCATGTTTCCGGTTAATACAATTCTAGCATGACTAATAAACATTTATCATGATATAAGGAAATAAATAATAACTTTATTATTGCCTCTAGGGCATATTTCCTTCAATAACAACATACGTTGTTCCCTTTGTCATCGGTATGTTACTTGCCCAAGATTCGATCGTCGGTATCACCATACCTAGTTCAATCTCGTTACCGGCAAGTCTCTGTACTCGTTCTGTAATGCATCATCCCTCAACTAACTCATTAGTCACATTGCTTGCAAGGCTTATATTGATGTGCATTACCGAGAGGGCCCAGAGATACCTCTCCGACAATTGGAGTGACAAATCCTAATCTCGATCTATGCCAACTCAACAAACACCATCGGAGACACCTGTAGAACATCTTTATAATCACCCAGTTACATTGCGATGTCTGATAGCACACTAACTGTTCCTCCGGTATTCGGGAGTTGCATAATTTCATAGTCATAGGAACATGTATAAGTCATGAAGAAAGTAATAGCAATAAACTAAACGATCATAGTGCTAAGCTAACGGATGGGTCTTGTCTGTCACATCATTCTCTAATGATGTGATCCCGTTCATCAAATGACAACATATGTCTATGGCTAGGTGCTACCTCTTGAGCACTACGTTGGTTTTCCCTTGAAGAGGAAAGGGTGATGCAGTAAAGTAGCGTAAGTATTTCCCTCAGTTTTTTAGAACCAAGGTATCAATCCAGTAGGAGACCACGCACGAGTCCCTCGCACCTACACAAACAAACAAGAACCTCGCAACCAACGCGATAAAGGGGTTGTCAATCCCTCAACGGTCACTTACGAGAGTGAGATCTGATAGATATGATAAGATAATATTTTTGGTATTTTTTATGATAATATGATGAGAATATCTAGGTATGATCATGTATATAGGCATCACGTCCGTGACAAGTAGACCGACTCCTGCCTGCATCTACTACTATTACTCCACACATCGACCGCTATCCAGCATGCATCTAGAGTATTAAGTTCTAAAGAACAGAGTAACGCTTTAAGTAAGATGAGATGATGTAGAGGGATAAACTCATGCAATATGATATAAACCCCATCTTGTTATCCTCGATGGCAACAATACAATACGTGCCTTGCTGCCCCTACTGTCACTAGGAAAGGACACCGCAAGATTGGACCCAAAGCTAAGCACTTCTCCCATTGCAAGAAAGATCAATCTAGTAGGCCAAACCAAACTGATAATTCGAAGAGACTTGCAAAGATAACCAATCATACATAAAAGAATTCAGAGAAGATTCAAATATTGTTCATAGATAAACTTGATCTTAAACCCACAATTCCTCGGTCTCAACAAACACACCGCAAAAGAAGATTACATTGAATAGATCTCCACGAGAATCATGGAGAACTTTGTATTGAGATCCAAAGAGAGAGAAGAAACCATCTAGCTAATAACTATGGACCCGAAGGTCTGAGGTAAACTACTCACACATCATCGGAGAGGCTATGGTGTTGATGTAGAAGCCCTCCGTGATCGATGCCCCCTCCGGCGGAGCTCCGGAAAAGGCCCCAAGATGGGATCTCACGGGTACACAAGGTTGCGGCGGTGGAATTAGGTTTTTGGCTCCGTATCTGGTAGTTTGGGCGTACGTAGGTATATATAGGAGGAAGAAGTACGTCGGTGGAGCAACGTGGGGCCCACGAGGGTGGAGGGCGCGCCCAGGGGGGTAGGCGCGCCCCCCTACCTCGTGCCTTCCTGGTAGCTTTATTGACGTAGGGTCCAAGTCCTCTGGATCACGTTCCCGAAGGTTTCATTCCGTTTGGACTCCGTTTCATATTCTTTTTCTGCGAAACTCTGAAATAGGCAAAAAAACAACAATTCTGGGCTGGGCCTCCAGTTAATAGGTTAGTCCCAAAAATAATATAAAAGTGTATAATAAAGCCCATTAATGTCTAAAACAGAATATAATATAGCATGGAACAATCAAAAATTATAGATACGTTGGATACGTATCAAGCATCCCCAAGCTTAATTCTTGCTCGTCCTCGAGTAGGTAAATGATAAAAACAGAATTTTTGATGTGGAATGCTAGTTGGCATAATTTGAATGTAATTCTCTTAATTGTGGTATGAATATTCATATCCGAAAGATTCAAGACAAAAGTTTAATATTGACATAAAAATAATACTTCAAGCATACTAACTAAGCAATTATGTCTTCTCAAAATAACATGGCCAAAGAAAGTTATCCCTACAAAATCATATAGTCTGGCTATGCTCTATCTTCACCACACAAAGTATTTAAATCATGCACAACCCCGATGACAAGCCAAGCAATTGTTTCATACTTCTGATGTTCTCAAACTTTTTCAATCTTCACGCAATACATGAGCGTGAGCCATGGACATAACACTATATGTGGAATAGAATGGTGGTTGTGGAGAAGACAAAAAAGGAGAAGATAGTCTCACATCAACTGGGCGTATCAACGGGCTATGGAGATGCCCATTAATAGATATCAATGTGAGTGAGTAGGGATTGCCATGCAACGGATGCACTAGAGCTATAAGTATATGAAAGCTCAACAAAAGTAACTAAGTGGGTGTGCATCCAACTCGCTTACTCATGAAGACCTAGGGCATTTTGAGGAAGCCCATCATTGGAATATACAAGCCAAGTTCTATAATGAAAATTTCCCACTAGTATATGAAAGTAATATCATAGGAGACTCTCTATCATGAAGATCATGGTGCTACTTTGAAGTACAAGTGTAGTAAAAGGATATTAACATTGTCCCGTCTCTCTTTTTCTCTCATTTTTTGGGCCTTTTCTCTTTTTTATGGCCTTTTTTTATTTAGTCCGGAGTCTCATCCCGACTTGTGGGGGAATCATAGTCTCCATCATCCTTTCCTCACTTGGGACAATGCTCTAAAAAATAATGATCATCACACTTTTATTTACTTACAACTCAACAATTACAACTCAATACTTAGAACAAAATATGACTCTATGTGAATGCTTCCGGCGGTATACCGGGGTATGCAATGAATCAAGAGTGACATGTATGAAAGAATTATGAATGGTGGCTTTGCCACAAATACAATGTCAACTACATGATCATGCAAAGCAATATGACAATGATGGAGCGTGTCATAATAAACTGAACGGTGGTAAGTTGCATGGCAATATATCTCGGAATGGCTATGGAAATGCCATGATAGGTAGGTATGGTGGCTGTTTTGAGGAAGGTATATGGTGGGTGTATTATACCGGCGAAAAGTGCGCGATATTAGAGAGGCTAGCAATGGTGGAAGGAAGAAAGTGTGTATAATCCATGGACTCAACATTAGTCATAAAGAACTCATATACTTATTGCAAAAATCTACAAGTTATCGAAGAAAAGTATTACGCGCATGCTCCTAGGGGGATAGATTGGTAGGAAAAGACCATCGCTCGTCCCCGACCGCCACTCATAAGGAAGACAATCAATAAATAAATCATGCTCTGACTTAACGGCTCACCATACGTGCATGCTACGGGAATCACAAACTTTAACACAAGTACTCAAATTCAAAACTACTCAACTAGCATGACTCTAATATCACCATCTCCATATCTCAAAACAATTATCAAGTATCAAACTTCTCATAGTATTCAACACACTCATAAGAATATATTTTTCTAATCTTGAATGCCTATCATAATTAAAGCAAATTACCATGCTGTTTTGTAGGACTCTCAAAATAATCTAAGTGAAGCATGAGAGAACAAAAGTTTCTATAAAACAAATCCACCATCGTGCTCTAAAAGATATAAGTGAAGCACTAGAGCAAAAACTATATAACTCAAAAGATATAAGTGAAGCACATAGAGTATTCTAACAATTTCCGAATCATGTGTACAGTAAGGATGATTGTGGCAAACTAACAAATAAAGACTCAAATAATACAAGATGCTCCAAGAAAAACACATATCATGTGGTGAATAAAAATATAGCTCCAAGTAAAGTTACCGATGGAAGTAGACGAAAGAGGGGATGCCTTCCGGGGCATCCCCAAGCTTTGGCTTTTAGGTGTTCTTATCTAATCTTGGGGTGCCATGGGCATCCCCCAAGCTTAGGCTCTTGCCACTCCTCGTTCCATAATCCATCAAATCTTTTACCCAAAACTTGAAAACTTCACAACACAAAACTTAACAGAAAATCCCGTGAGCTCCGTTAGCGAAAGAAAACAAAACACCACATAAAGGTACTGTAATGAACTCATTCTTTATTTATATTGGTGTTAAACCTACTGTATTCCAACTTCTCTATGGTTTATAAACTATTTTACTAGCCATAGATTCATCAAAATAAGCAAACAACACACAAAAAATAGAATCTGTCAAAAACAGAACAGTCTGTAGTAATCTGTAACTAACGCAAACTTTTGGAACTCAAAAAAGTCATTCAAAATAGGAAGACCTAGAAAATTTGTTTATTGATCAGCAGCAATTGGAATCAATATTTTATCAAGTTCTGGTGATTTTTAACAATTATTTTCGTGCAGAAAGTTTCTGGAATTTTCAGCAAGATCAAATAACTATCATCCAAGAAGATCCTATAGGTTAAACTTGGTACAAACACTAATTAAAACAAAAAAACACATCTAACCAGAGGCTAGATCAAATATTTATTCCTAAACAGAAAAAAAGAAGCAAAAACTAAAAATAAAATTGGGTTGCCTCCCAACAAGCGCTATCGTTTAACGCCCCTAGCTAGGCATAATAGCAAGGATAGATCTAAGTAGTGCCATCTTTGGTAGGCAATCCATAAGTGGCTCTCATAATAGATTCATAAGGTAATTTTATTTTCTTTATAGGGAAGTGTTCTATGCCTTTCCTTAACGGAAATGGGAATCTAATATTCCCTTCCTTCATATCAATAATTGCACCAATCGTTCTAAGGAAAGGTCTACCAAGAATAATAGGACATGAAGCACTAGTAAAAAAAGACACATCCGTGACATTTTGGGCCGAACGAAAAAAAATTCTGTCATACATATGACACTTCTATGACGATAATTGTGACAAAACCCGGTATCATCATAGATGTGGTGGGCTCCTACTTCTATGACAAAAAATCATGACAGGAAATGGGCTTTTCGTCCTGGGCGGGCCGGAGACGCAGCTGCATGACATTCTTTGGGCCGTCCATGACAGAAAAAACCGTGTAGAAGTGAGGGGAAGGAAAATTTTGGGGAGTTCCCGGTTACGGTGGGAGGTCGGGGGCCGAGTGATGCACGTTTCTCTCGTACACGTACGCGCGTGTGTGCGAGGCGTTGGCTCTAACTGAACCCGAGCGATTGCACTGCAGGCTACGCGTTACTGAACCCCGAGCGATCGATCGATGGCTATTAACTGAACCTGATCGAGCGATTGCTTCGCTACTGCTGCTAACTGAAGCCGATCAATGCTGCCTCTGGGATGAACAGTGAGCGTTGCGGGGGGGTTTGGATGAACAGTGAGCGGTGGCATTGCCTCTGGATGAACAGGACCCTGTGGTGTGGTGGAGGGCTGGATGAACAGTAGACGGTGGAGGGGTAGTTGAACAGAACCCCGTGGTGTGGAGGGCTGGATGAACAGTAGACGGTGGAGGGGTGCCCGTGGAGGGGTGGTTGAACAGGACCCCGTGGTGTGGAGGGCTGGATGAACAGTAGACGGTGGAGGGGTGCCCGTGGAGGGGTGGTTGAACAGTAGCCGGTGGAGTAGCGCGCGGTGGAGGCTGGATGAACAGGAGCCCGTGGAGGCAGGAGGAGGTCGACGGTGGAGATGAACAGTATCCCGTGGAGTCCCGTTTTGCGGTACACCACACCCCTCCCGATGAACAGGACCCCCGTTTCGACCGTAGGAGGTCCGTTTCGTCCGTTTTGCGGTACGCCACACCCCTCCTGATCAATAGGACCCCCGTTTCGACCGTAGGAGGTCCGTTTCGTCCGTTTTGCGGTATGCCACACCCCTCCCGATCAACAGGACCCCCATTTCGACCGTAGGAGGTCCGTTTCCTCCGTTTTGCGGTACGCCAGACCCCTCCCGATCAACAGGACCCCGTTCCGAACGTAGGAGGTCTGTTTCCTCTGTTGTGCGGTACGCCAGGCCTCGTTTCCATCGCCTGTTCCATCCAAGCCCTCCCGATGAACACGACCACGCATTCCGTTCTGACCCAGCCGGTGGCTCCCACGCGTTCCGTTGCCTCCTGATGAACACGACGCATTCTGTTGCCTCCCCATGAACACGACGCATTCCGTTGCCTCCCCATGAACACGACAACGACGCTGTTTCTCCGTTCCGACCCAGCCATGTACACAAGCCCTGGCCGTACGTATGCGCGAGTAGGCGTTCGAGACCCCGCCCGTATGTACACATACGTGGCCGTATTTTCTTTCTTGCACCCTGGCCGCTGTACGTACGTGTACATGCTACGTGCGCGCCTCTACTACGACATGTACGCGCCTCTACTACGACACGTGCGCGCCTCTACATCCACCAGTATATATGTACATACACGTTCGCGACCAGAATGACAATGCTACGTACGCTTCGACCAGGTGGGTCCCGACTGTCAGGCACTTCCTTGCCTGCGAAGATGTAGCTGGTGGGTCCCAGCAGTCAGGGGGGCGAATCATTTTTTTTTGCCCGGACGCACTTCCATGCATGCGAAGATGTAGCTGGTGGGTCCCAGCAGTCAGGGGGAAACATTTTTTTCGCGAAATACAGTGGCCCGTCCAGTGGGTCCCAGCTGTCAGGTGGAGGAATCATTATTTTCCGCGTAATAAGGAGGCACTTCCTTGCTGCGGCCGTGGACCCAGCTGTCAGCCTCTCCACGTACAGTCCACGTCCGATGGAAGTCATTCCTTGACCACGTTGACCACGCCGCGGCGAGAGCACCAGGGCGGTGGACGACGGCGAGGCCTAGGAATGGGGACGACGGGGAGCCGGGGAAGATGCGGCAGTGGAAGCCCGCGCGGAGAGGAGTACGAGGGTTCACTGGTTCGGCTGCGGTGTGAGGCTGCCGTCGCCGCAGGACCTGGCCAGCGGTGGGAATAGTAGGGGGCGGTGAGGCCTCTGCGGCAACACAACTGGCCACAGGAGGTAGGAGCATGCGGCACGACCGGCGCTGCTTTGGGCGGCTGGAGCAAGAAGACCAGAGGTTGAAGAAGCACTACGGTCGTTGGATGGACATCGTACGGTCACTGGAGCTAGAATCGTTCATATTGACTAAAGTTGACAAAGGCCCCCGTCCCAGTCAACTTAGTAGGCCCACAAGTCAGCCCCCACCATGGTGGGTCCCAGCTAGCAGGGGGAGTATTCATTTTTTGTGCGTAATAAGGAGGCACTTCCGGTGGGTCCGAGCTGACAGCGGGGGGAACGTTTTTTTCACGAAATACGCTGGCCCGTACGGTGGGTCCCAGCAGTCAGGGGGAAACGTTTTTTCGCGAAATAAGGTGGCCCGTCCGGTGGGTCCCTGCTGTCAGGTGGAGGAATAATTATTTTGCACGTATTAAGGAGGCACTTCCTTGCGGCCGCCTGGACCCAGCTGTCAGCCTCTCCACGTACAGTACTCTTCCGATGGAAGTCATTCGTTGACCACGTTGACCACGCCGCGCCGAGAGCACCAGGGCGGTGGTCTGGACGATGGCGAGGCCTAGGAAGGGGACGATGCGGAGCCGGGGAAGATGCAGCAGTGGAAGCCCGCGCGGAGAGGAGTACGAGGGTTCACTGGTTCGGCTGCGGTGTGAGGCTGCCGTCGCCGCAGAATAACAGGGGGTGTGGGTGAGTAGAGGGATGGCCTGGCCAGCGGTGGGAGTAGTACGGGGCGGTGAGGCCTCCGCGGCATCACAGCCGGCCACGGGAGGGAGGAGCACGCGACACGACCGGCGCTGCTTTGGGCGGCTGGAGCAAGAAGACCAGAGGTTGAAGAAGCACTACGGCCGTTGGATGGACATCGTACGATCACTGCAGCTAGAATCGTTTATATTGACTAAGTTGACAAAGCCCTTGGTACGCGTCAACTTAGTAGGCCCACAGCTCGGATTTGGCAGAGAACATATAGCCCATTTGCGATTTGTAAGAATGTACAGCCCATTTTTTATTTCTAATGGAATTTACTACAGCCCATTTACAGTTTGTTAAAAGTACAGCCCAACTTCTAGCTAGGACAACGATTAATAATTTCAAACAACCGCTCAAAACAGAACTCAAAAAAAATCCCACATTTTGATGGGATCCGAAATATTTTTATCCGAAATTTCTAGTCAGGTTAAATATAATTTCAAAATAAAGTTGTATTACGTTAAAATCCAATGAAATATTGCGCGTGCGACAAGTAATGAAATTAAAAATTTCAAATTCCAAAAATAATATATATTTCAAACTAATTACGTGTTTGGTGCATAGTAACTGTCCAGTTATTATAATTACATCCCATTTATTATTTCTTAAAGTCCATTTTCTTGTTAAGCCTAATGCATACCTCCTAGGAAAGTTTGCAGCCCAGCGGGGCGGAGAATAACAAGTTGACCCGGATATTGTGTACAACTGTCGGCCCAGTTGCATTGCTGATGTTGAAAAAAAAAGGCATGTGTAGTACAGTACAACCTAACATGGTTACTCAGCCCACATTCAGCGACGCCGGAAAGGCCCAAACAAGGCTTCTGTACAACTTTTTGAAGTCACTGAGCTCAATTAATAACTTAAGAAAAAAGTTAGATTACAGTGGAACCTAATTAAAAGCTGTCACGAGCAAATAAATGATTCAACGGGTCCCACTTGTGCATGTGCGCGTGTGTGTGTGTGTGTGTGAGAGAGAGAGCGCTATAGAGAGAAAGACCCATCGGTCGATGCTCGTAAATACATCTTTCAGCCATATGCATTGCTGATGCTCAGTAAAAACTTATATAGTTGACACAATCATATAGAACATCATAGCACACTGAACTTGCATACAAAAATTTCACGCAGGCGGCACAATCAGGATGGAAGCAGTGGATCGCTATGGGAAGGGCTATGTTGAAACCAACGAAGTCGTACATAACGGTTCATCGTCTTTATCAATGACTGGGAAATATCTTGAATGTTGTGCAAAGAAAACAGACAGACAACACAATAAGTTCTGCTAGCACATTAAGTTGACGTACAGCCCTTTCTAAAAAAAGTTCAGGTACAAAATTAGAATAGGTCACAATCAAATGTACTAGCATATCAGTGCTTCACACCCATAGCTCGGATTTAACTAGTATCTGACAAGATTCAGTTGTTACCTCAAATTAGAGCACATCCAGGCAGCCAGCCCTGCCTCTTCTCCCAAAGAAGCAGTGGCCTCCGCCGCACGATGGAGTAGGCCCTGTGCCATCCATCGTTCCGAGCAACACGGGGAAAGTCTGACGTTGACTCCTGTAATGGACGTCGTCGACGGACCCTGGCACCAGCGGCGGCGGCAGGACTTCGATTGATGGATTGACCACTTCTTCGACATGCACGAACACTCGATACAGGTACATCCCTAACGTGGTCCGCGGCGGCCTTGGTGGCGATGAATAGTACAACCCCAGTTCCTGCACCGGTATCTCAACACCAATCACCTTCGGTATGGTGGATGGGCTTCTTCATCCATGCCATAACCGTCAGAGCCCAGCTGTCTGGAGGAACAAACATACTTACGAGCTCACCTCCAAGGTTGTTGATAAGCTCGTTCATGGACTCGTTGTTCCAAGCACGTCGAGGCATGCCGTGGAAGGTAAGCTTTGTTAAAAACTCAAGCTCAGAGGGCACCGAGCCCCATCCTGGGTGCCACCGATCAAAGCTCACCAGCGCGCCATCGCAGAACAAACGCCGGGAAGATTCAAACACACGACTGCAGTCGAAAGTTGTCCGGAACCTGACGAAGAAATCAGCCGGTGGCGGACAGACTTCGACGAGCAAGTCACTTATTTGGATGCCGTGTGCAATGCCAAGAGCTTTGACAAGGTCGTCCGGCGAGACGGGAGGCCGGTCGCCGTTGATGGTTACCATCAGCACTTTGCCGGCAAACTGGTCGTCAAGCGCCGCCATGCCACTATTGAGCGATAGCACGCAGCGACCGAAGGCAGGACGGACCTCAGGATCTCCGGCTCGGAGATCCGCATTGCCCGGCGACATGATAGTGCGCTTGAGTACAGGGAGTACAGGAGGGGGATTAGGGGGAACTGGAGTAGGAATCGAGATTCCAGAGGTGGGGGAGGGGCGGGAGACTGGGGATGAAAAGGTAGCATGAATTTCGAGCACGCGCCAATATGCTCTCGGCGCGCAAGCGCACGAAAACACCGGTGGCGCCCACATGTCGGCCTAAGAGTCCTTATTCTTTCTTTTTTGGAGAGCCCGGCCTTTTTTTCAGGATCTTTTGAGAGCCCGCCTGAGAGTCATAATTGACCTGTTTGGCATTGCGTTACTACTCGGCCCATATTCAACGACACCTCACTGGCCCAAACAAGTGTACATCATCGAAAAGACACTAAGCTCAAATTATATAAGTTGAAAAAAGGAGATATACTCTGAACACTGGAGAATGGTGATGCCCTCGTTTAGCCCACCAGTAGTTCGAGACAATAAACAGTTCGAAACAACGATATATACAACATTCAAACACTGACTAGTGACTACTGCTGACATAAACAGCAAGACATGATAGTTCATAAGAAGTCTTGCTACAGCACCAAAATGCACCCATCTGCAGCGCTCAGACTCTCGTGATCCAGACGAGAATGACATTCTAAACAGAAGCAACTATTACATAGTAAGAGTGACATAGACGACGATGACCAAATGACAAGGAATATGCATAACAAAAGAAAGAACTACCCATCCAGAACCAGCAGCAAAGACAACAAAGTCATTCGAAGAGATGGTCCAACACCATCATAATTTGCAGCCCCGCTTCAGCGACCAGTGATCCGGAGACACCAGTACTCCGCCCTTTCGATGCAACAGCCCAATTACCTATCAATCTGAAGGCTTGAACCACATCACTACCTGTCGTAATTGAGACATCCAAGGATCAAAGTTAATCCGGATGCCTTTGTCATTCTCACCTTCTTTTGGATGCACGCTGTATCGTTGACAATCAGGGGTGTTTGCTCCCGAACTCCTAGGGCTCGCCGTATAGACATAGTTTTCCATAGCAAACAGAGCCTCTCTGCCATCAAGGTCCTTGCCAACGGTGATCTCCTGGTTAATCGGATAATTGAGTCCGAGAAACAGAGAGTGTGAACCAAGGCTGTTTACCCGCCTCCAACTAAAAAATCCTAAAGGCCCCAACAAGCTGGTATCCTGCTCATAGACGTAACAGCCACTATCTGGATACTCACGTATTACACGGTGCTTGTATACAGTTGGGTTTTTGCAATATAACTTTTCCGGCTCATGTGTCCGAATGATCATCAGTCTTTTGTCGTCGTCTGATCGAGCGAGGAACCAGTTGTGCTTCCCTATTTTTGGCAAAGGTGGTGTGATTACAAAGGGCAGTAACTGTAGGGACACTGCATCATATCAAAAAGGACAGGCATTGTTAATGTAAGATCAGCATTGTTCAGAGTATGAGTAGGATAATGCAAGAAACAGCATTGATATGTCCCTGTTGGAACTGGGAGGAAAATACAGGGAAATGTATACTGGGTTCAAAAATATAAAAGTGCCATGCATGGTTATACTCATCTTATCTCGCAATCGATTCTTCACAGGAAACTACCATGTCATGCATGTTATGTACTCCCTCCGTTCCCAAATATTTGTCTTTCTAGGCATTTCAAATAGACACAATATACGGATGTATGTAGACATATTTTAGAGTGTAGATTCACTCATTTTGCTCCGTATGTAGTCACTTGTTAAAATCTCTAGAAAGACAAATATTTGGGAACGGAGGGAGTAATCATGTTCTGTCCTCACAAACAAATTCTTCAAGGTAACTAACAGACCATGCATTGTTATATACTCGTGTTCTGTGGGCAAAAATTTTGTGAGGATATTATTCTAGCCATTGATTGCTGAAGGGCGAATATAGGCATGTACACATGGTAAGCATTGCAGGATTTCACTACTTCCAAATATAGAGTTCTCCATATGCACATTTACTTCCCTAATGTATGGTTAGATGAAACCAACAGTGTGGTGCATGTTTCTACATCATGAAAATGAGGAAACTAACATGGCCATTGATACACACTCATATTTAGTAGTAGTATATAGATTACTGTAAAATAAGGATAATATCCATATATTCCTAACTGTTTGATTATTCAGGGTACAAATTGGCTGTGATGACATGGTCACAATCGCATGAATTAACTCATTCCAAATATAGCTGATTTACGGCGTCTCTAATACATTGCCATAGTTCTACTCAAATTCTGCTCAAACAGGGATATGCCAATCATCACAAAAAGTTCAAACAGTGTCATGGCGTCATCATTAACATGAGACGGAAACAACTTACACGCGCCGTCCCAGCAATACGTGGTGCCATCTGCTTTGTCGATCTCGTAGATGATGCCATTGTGTTCAATAGCATCACAGAAGTGTGTATCAGCTTTGACGATGATCCACTGCGAGCCGAGTTGTCTCCAGCTAAAGAAGGCACCGGCGTAAAGATAGGCGAGTCCGCGGTCGAACAAGGCAATTAGCTTGAAGTCTGCGTAATTCGCTTGTCGTGTGGGCACTTGGCAGATTACAATCTTCTGCAAAACAAGGTCCGTCCAACTGACGTAGTAATCTAGATGACTTGGACCGCGATGGTAATACTCTATATAATCCAACGGAGGAAGGATAATCTCATGGGAGGTCTGGAAGTTCACGAGCACCAACTTTTTACCGTCTTCTCTGAAGGCAGCCATCCAGTGGGAGTTCATGCCGACCCAGTACATACCTGCCAAGAAGTTTCGGGCGATGGTGATCGGATCGATGTCGAGGGAAATGATGTACGGTGACCCACTACATACCTGCAAAGAAGTTTCGGCTAATGGAGATCGGATTGAAGTCGAGGGGCATCATGCACGCCTCCGTATCATGGTGAGCCAATCTCGCAAGACCAGATAGCAGCAAGGAGGGTGTCTTGAAAAGCTTAGACCTCGCTTCGATGATGGTCGTGTGCATGTCCCTCGAGCATGCAGCCAGCCGCAGGGCGCTCAACATATCCATAAACGAACAACAGAGGTCGAGGATGTCACTAGGGAGATTGCTCCAATCGCGGCTCATATGGATGTTGCGCGGTTCGCGTTCAGCCATGGTGGAGTTTGGAAGGGGGCTTGATTTACGGGGGAGAAGGATGTCGGTGCTGGAGCGGCTTGCGAGGGAATAGTGGTACTGGGGGAGGCGAGTGAGGCGACGGTACACGGGGGCACAGTGAGATGGAGACGAAGAAGGAGAAGGGGATGGAGATGGAGTGGTGCTATGGGAGCGGAGAGGGAGACGAGGCGAGGCGCCATTGTGTTGTACAACGGTGGTGACAGATTGCACAGTGCACAGGGTGTGGCTGACTTTGGTAACCCGAACACGCCGCCTGGACTAGTGTCAGGCGCAGGGTGTTGTCACTTCACTGTGAGGACCGGATGAATAGTATTTTGACCATCAAGTGTACCACAGTTGTACTACTACTAGTAGTAGTAGTAGGAACATGAGTACTCCAGTATTGTATAGCGGAAATAGGTCTCCCGTGCTAGCATGCCTGTTCACTTCATCGTTCAGGTATCATCCATATTGCGAGCAGAACCAAATTCTCGTGCATGCCCAATCAACGCCCTGCCGTGATGCATGCAGTGGTCGTTCTGGTGCATCAAGGACGGCATGCAGGTCGTTCCACACTTCAGAAGAGGAAAAATGGAAAGGTAGAACGCGGCAGCAGAGGAAGAGAACGCTGGCTAACGAGGCTGGGAGGGGATCGAGAAGGAAGTTAATGCTCCACGCCTAAAGGTTTTGGGAAAACCTGATTTTCATAAGGTGACTTATACTCACTAACGGAGGGAGTATTCCTTAACCAGAGAATGTAGTGTCTCCCACTCACGTGCTCAAAAAAAACTACGACACATTTTTTTATCTGTTTGCATAGGTCCCACCTATCAGGAAGGATGGGCACGTACACGAACAGGTACGACTCATCAGTCTACCCGCATAGCCTTTTCATTTAGTCTACCTAGCCGTCTAATCAACTACATGCTCGCCACTTCTCCCATTTACTTCTCCATCGGGAACCGATTCTCCTCGGCTTCTTCACCTCCCCTTCGTCTTCATTTGCATCCAAACCCCACTGCGTTCACATTGTTTTAACCTCTTTAAATAATCATCTACTACCTCAGTTAGACTAGCCATCTAATCCTAATTCTCCAAACCATAGCCCTCCGTTCCAGCGGTTCCAAATGGCGAAAGAGATCGAGATGCAGGTTTTTAGTGTCCAACATGTCCTCGTCGAAGGCTCGATGCGCATAGTTGTCACCGTCACTGTCCACCCAAGGGTTGTTCGGCAGTGGATCAACAATGTATCCAACTCCCTCGAAAAGGTCGAGACGAGGGTCATCGGTCTCGACGCAGAGTACACGGAGCGTGCCCCTGGGAAGATCCAGCGCGCCGCCGTCCTTCAGCTGTGGCTCGAAGATGATGTTTTGGTGTACCACATCATACACTCGCCCTCCATACCAGGTGAGCTTCACGATTTCTTGTCTCGGGAGGACGTATACTTCTGTGGGGCAGCCATCGAAGGGGACAAACAGAAGCTGGAGTCGTACAACCTTGATTTCAAAAGCATCGCTGACCTACAAACCAGAATCAAAATTCCTGTAGAAGATTGTGATAAACAGACACCATCCCTATTCAACGTAGCAAATTTTGTGCTCGGTACAAATCTTCAAAAGGGTGACGAGACGGTGGCATTAAGGTCGTCTGGATGGGAGAATTATCCCCTGATGTACGAGCGGATAAAATATGCTGCCCTCGATGCCCGTGTGAGTTTCGAGATAGCTGCAAGGTCCAAAGAGCTTGTTGCGAAGCCGTCTCCCACAGAGAATGAGAACAACAACAACAACAACAACAACAACAAGAAGAAGAAGAAAAGGCTGCACCAGCAGGAGGGCATTATGGATGGATGAACTATTTCCTCTCTTGTAAAAAAAGTATTCCCTCTCGGTGTATATTGATATAGATGGACTATTTCGATGGTGTGCATGTCTTTGGAACAGAGTAGTAGCGTGGGTCCACTTGACTATAAGGAACTATTTATCCGCATATATAGCTTTCTCTGCTATTCCTTCCAGTGATCGGTATGCGGTGCATGTGTCCGTAGACATGACATCTTGTCCATGGAAGTTCAACTACGGCGACCATCACGTTTCATCTCGCGATTCCCACGACGCCTCTCCAACCCACGGCACCACGCCCCCCCGACGTGCGCCTCACCCCACTCGGCCGCACCGCCCCTCTGCCTTTGTGTGCATGACATGTGGGCCACCTAAAATGCGGCAAGCATCAAGTTTCTAGCACAGCCACCCGCGATTCCCACGACGCCGCTCGAACCCATGAAACCACACGTCCCCCGACCTGCGGCTCACCCCTCTTGGCCCCACTGCCCCTCTGCCTACAGGAGCATTACATGTGGACCAGTCACCTATCGGGTCCACATGTTATTGACTCAAAGGTACGTGTAGTAAGGCGCTGAAGCTCAGTCCCGACGGCCCTGAGAGGGAAATGTAACTCCTGCGCCAGGGCTTGTGGTGCTCCCGCAGCACGAACTCGTGCCAAACTCGAGATTTGTTTCTTTACTATACATGCAGGCAACGATTTAATGGACATTGTAATCTCAACATGTGATGGGGAGCTCTAAATTTGAATTTGAAACTTATAAAACGAAAAGATTCAAAACAAATAAACTGGGAGAGAGGGAGTATATCGTAGGATGTGTCCCATACAAAATAAGTCCCTTGGTTTGTCACCGCGAAGATGCGGTTAGAAAGGAGCACAGCGTCTTCCTACTCGTACGGCAACAAATCGGCCGCAGACAGCATGGTCCGCCTTTGACCGCCATGTGCAAGGTTCGTGCTATCTTATTCAATCTCACCGTGGTTCCATCGTACCAATTCATGCGGTGGCCCGTTGCATGGCTGATCCCAATGTTGGACAAAGGTTCTACGGGAACGGTGTCACCGTTGTAAATGTTGTGCAAATTGATGTTGGTACCCTCCCGTACATATGCAAGCCAATCTCCACTCGCACCGAGTCTAACCTGTGAAACAATGGGCAGGGGGAGAATTAGGAAATGGACACGGAAGTAGTCTTTAGAATGCATTTACTACGTGATCAAACTCATCTTACCTGCTCATCGGAGGAAATCCGAGTGCCCCTCAACGTCGGCATCTCAAGGGGCGTCAACTTGCAACTATGGCCACGCCGCGCTGGAGAGACCCCCAAGGAAACATCCTCGTGCGTTCCACGGAACATCAAGATGCATTTGTATGAGTAGTTTATCTTGTGAGAGAAAAGGATGAACGAGGGAAGGCCTCTAGAGATAGAGATGGACACTACTACTACCAATGTGCTGGCCCGTGCGTTGCAATGGATCCAAAGTAGTAGAATAATACTTGTTGACGTGATTGAAATATAAACACTCTAGTTTTGATATACATGTGTCAGCAGACATGACAGCTTGTCCATGGAAGTTGAACCACGGCGACCATCACGTTTCTTGTTTCTACCACTGCCACAACCACACGCGATTCCCACGACGCCGCTCCAACCCACGGCACGACGTCCCCCGACGTGGACATGGATCCTCTGACATGGCTATCACTGCCTTGCCCTGCCTTTCCTTCGCTGACAGGTGGGACCCACGCTTATGGGTCCCACATGTCAGTGACGGAATGGTAGGATTGTTCACGTCAGGGGATCCTCATCCCCCCGACGTGCCTCTCATCCCTCTCGGCCCCACCGCTCCTCTGCCTTTGTGTGCATGACATGCGGGCCAGCTGAACTGCGGTGACCATCAACTTTCTACCACAGACACACCCGATTGGACGCGGTTTGCCTGCTCTGCTGCTGTGCTCCGATCCGTACTCCCGCACCATCGAATTTTCATCCAGCGGCTGTGACACATTTCATCCCGGGCATCAATCCTCAGCTGGAGTACTTATGTACTACAGGTAGTACCCGCCGGTGTGGCCATCTACGCCTCATAACGCCCCGACGCCCAGCTGTGGCACCCTCGCCACAGCCATGCCACCACCGGCCGGTTCATCTCGAACGAGTGAGTCGCGAACCACGCCACCACCATGAGAATGACATGTGGGCCAGCCGCATTTAAGGTCCGCATGTCATTGACTCATAGGTCGGGCACTAAGCCACTGAAGTTCGGTCCCGTGGGCCCCGAGAGGGAAATGTAACTCCTGCGGCAGGCCTTGTGGTGCTCCTGCAGTACGAGCTCGTGCCAAAACTGGAATTTGTTTCTTACTACTACTAACTAGTACTAGTAAGGTACACGTGCATTGCACGCATGAGATTCTGGTGGTTTGTGCATTATGCTTCTACATGTGGAGCTTTATGGATTCTAACATGTGGCAAAATCTGGTGGAATGTAAGGTTAGGCAAGTTTGATTAACTTAGGTGAGTGTTTGGTTCAAGCCACACCTTAGGCAAGCCACACTAAGGCCCCACATGACATACACACAAAAATATGGCAAGATTCCCTTAGGCTTGCCAACTTGTGGCTCTCATTTTGAAGAACTAATAACTTTGCCTAAGCTTAGTTGTGGCAAAGTTAGTCATGAATTAAGTTCAACCATGGAGTCTTCTAGATTATACATGTGGCAGAATCTGGTGGATGATATCCAACGGCCAGTAGTGCTCGGATTTGCCATCTTTGTACCGTCGGATTGGCTTCATCCAACGACCAACTTTCAAAGTTTTTCACACACTATATAGGGGGTATAGATATAGATGTGCCGGTCCGTTGCAATGGATCCAAAGTATATCTATTTAGTGGAGTGCACTCTAAACACATTATCTATTTATTTTTCTCTAACCTTCCGTAGCCATGCAACCAAGCCACATAAGCTTCATGGGTGCCCCCCACATCATATTATTCATACTACGTTGATTGAAAAAAAAAAAGATAAATCACCCAAAACAAGATCTTCCCGTTTTTTGTTCCTACGATGTTGTGCCGTACACGTACCTACTAGTTGTATAGTGGTAGTACTAGTAATATAGTATTAGGAGTACAAACTTGGTACTAGTAGGAGTAGTACTAGTACGGAATGCTCCTACTCTATCAACGAGCCCCGTCTGACACCAAATTTCTTGGCTTCCGTGCTATGGGTGCCCCCTCGTTTCTGTTTTCCAACCCGGCGGTGGGCGGGGTGTCGGTTTGCTCAACGGCGGTCCCACATGAAAGTGAAAATGCTAGGCAACACGCCTTCCCTAAGCTATGTGTCGTGCCGGACGGGCCGTGTTGTATTCCCGATTCCTGGGCGTGTGGGGGTGCGACGCGAACGAGAATGCAACAGCACAATAAGAATTAAGGCCACGATGATGCGATCGCAGTGGTGGTTACAGAAGGCAAGAAGAAAGATGGATCCACGAACGTACGACCTCCTCCTCCTCAACTTAGTGCGCCGGGCCACCGACCGGCGGCTGAGGAGCGGCGGCTTTTGTGGCGAGGTCGAGGTGCTTCTCAGTAAAGGCATCCAAGGCTTCCAGCCGGTTGAGGAAGGCCAACGTCGTAGCGTCCTCACTGGCCTTGTAGATACCTATGTACACGATTTGCTCGTACACGTGGATGTGTAGGTCGACGAATTCTTGGAGGGCGAGGCGCCTCGTGGCGAGCGCGACCTCCAGGTGGACATTCTTCGTGGCGTCGGCGGGCAGTCGTAGGGCCACCAGTGCTTGAAAGAGGTTCCGGCCATGGAGGCCGATTAGGGTGGCAGGCAATGAGGAGCCCGGGCGCGCGGGCTGGAGGAGTACGGCGATGTCGTCGGCGAGCTTCTTGAGGACGGTGAACTTCTTGCTGGTGGCAACGATCATCTGGTCCAACTGAGAGTCGTAGTTGGCGTCGACGGCGGCCATTCACCAGCCGGTCTCCAACACCGTCTGGAGACGATCCTCGGTGCCATGCCACAGGCCGACGTCGTGGACCATCTGGCGCAGCCGATGGGCGCTCACGTGCATCGCCGTCATGGGTCTGGAGTGAGCTCTTTTGCGCTTAGTGTAGGTGCTTAGGCAAATGCTTAGGTGCGTACGATGTGGTAGATGCATTGGAATGGAGGGGCGCCTTTATATGAGGGCAATGAGGGCAAACTGCGTTGCATTCACATCGTGCAGCCTCTTTTCCCGGACCTCCTCCCATTACTTCCCTCATGCATTAATTGAAGGAGGATGCATTGGCCGTTCAACATATCAGGAACTGCTACTCCCTCCCTCGTCTGCATTAAAGTCGTATCGGGAACTACGCCGCCCGCTGTCAAATCGAATACTCCCTCCATCTAGGTGAGTATTAAGTCATCTTACGAAAACCAAATAGTAAACACATAGGCGTGGTGCATTAACTCTCACGTTGTTTCTTATTTTTTGACATAAATAGAGGAATCAACCAAGAAGAGATGTGGGGCTTGTATGCTTTTAATGACTTGAGACTATCAAACATGACATGTAGTGGTCAATTCGTTGCACAAGAACAAATACAACCCACGTCAGCACACACGCATCTTATATAGCATCACATCCAATGGCTATAAAAGATGAATGAGACCAAATTATATCTCATCTAGATGAGTTCTAGCAAAACTGTATTAATAATACTTAGTACTCCTGCGCCATGTATCATATATTAGTATCATGTAGTACTTTATTTATTGCCATGTATGACACATAGTACTCAACTCTCTCTCTTTCTTCATTTAATTATATGACACCTCATCAAAATTGCTAAGGCTAGTACCATTACAACCAGCCTTAGCAAATACTAAACATTAAGTTCTCTCATTTTCCTCTCCACCTTGGTCACCTAGACGGAGGGAGTATACTGTGCGGGCTTTTCCTGCACGGTAGGCGGGGCAGTTCCGCCTAGTCGGTTCGACAAAGACGCGAGAAGACGAGGGAGTAGGGTGCTGCAAACATAGGGTTGTGTGATTTGACAGCGAGTTACTGCTGGACAGGTGGGGCCCCGTGATTTGACTTGCCATTATCATTTTAACTACGGCGCTACGACCGGCGTGAGTCTCCTGATTCCTGACCACCTCCATACAGGTGCCTCTCCCAATGCTCCACCATGTAGTAGAGGCTGCCTCTTGCATGAGAGCCCACTTCTCCACTTTTTCCTTGCCTCTCTTTCCTCCACATATGCAAAAATGCCATGTAAAGCGCACTACTGTACTTACTTGCTCCTACAGGTGCTTAAGCTTGCCACATAGGCATAAAGTCTGATGTGGCAAGTTAATCAAGAAGAGACAGACTAGGTTGGTGACCCAAGGAAGAAACGGTGCTAAGCGTGTGTACCTAGGTGAAAAGACAATTTTGAGTCTGTAGCTAATTAAATGAAGCAAACTTAGCAACACCATTGCATTGGAAGAGGTCACTCCTTGGCAAATGCAATAAATACTTGTACTCCCTGTGTCCCATAATATAAGAACGTTTTTGGCACTACACTAGTGTCAAAAACGTTCTTATATTATGGGACGGAGGGAGTACGAAGAAAGAGATAGAGAGAAGTAAAAAAATACACTTATAGCCAACCTTATAGCCAACCTTATAGCCAAAACCTTGTTCTAGTATGAGTGACTAAGTGATGACTATGTATGACATGCCAACATCAGATTGCCTAACGCACCGTGTTAAATCTCCAAGGGCGCGACCGCACGAGCGACGCGACGGTCGTGGTAGGCGCGACCACGATACGGGCTGCTGGCAGCCCTTGGATCTAAGATCAAACAGTCGCATGCTAAGTTGCTGAAAATTTGCAGAATAACCCTCCAGGATAGGATATTCACCCATAGGTCTAGAATCACACCATGCAACCGTTCGATCTCAGATCCAAGGGCTCTCGGAAGCCCGTATCATGGGAGAATGGAAAGCCACTACCCTGTCGTTCGCACGCTAGCAGTTCGCTCCTACTCGTCCCCGCACGTCCTTCAATACTACGGCAGTTCGCTCCTAGTCGTCCCGTCCATTCACATTACGGCAATTCCACTAATCCTAACCCTCCTCCCAAATCCATGGCGTCCCAAATCTCCCCGATCGGCGGTGAGTACAAGGTTAGAACCATCACCGGCGATGAGTTCGACGTCATCTACACCCGTTCTTCCGTGACGGTGAAAGGATGCCTTTCTCGCTTCAGACGCATGTTCGAAGACTCAGATGATGAGTGGGTCGCTGGGCTATATGTTGAGTACACCACAGTCCTGGGACGAGAGAAGGATCTAAAGGACGAAGAGAGGAAGAAGCCCGCCGTGATCCAGGTTTGCGTGCATGACTTATGCTTGGTCTACCACATATGCCATGCCGACGTTGAGTGCCAGGATTTTAAGGACTTCCTCGAGAGCAACCTAGTCAAATTCGTTACTGTAGACTTTGGTAACGACAAAGAAGTCCTGCATCGGATAGGCCTCATTGTAGGCAACACCTTCGACCTCCAGAAGAATCGGCTGGTGTCCTCTCGTCAGCCTTCAATGCTGACCCTGGCAGGAGCCATGGTTCATCCTTCGTACGGTAAACTAGAGAAACCTCCATACACGTTTTATCGTCATGCATGGCAGCGGAATGTACTAGATATAGACCACATCCACTACGCTGCAATGGATGGCTACCTTTGCTTCAATATCTACAAGGGTTGGATGACGAGCAACAGCCAAGTGTGCGGTTCAAGCAAAGAAGTATCGGCCAAGAGGAAGAGGGACAAGGACGAAGTCGAGGACGTGGACGAGGACTCCGAGTAAGGTGGCAGTGTCGTTGCCCATGGTGGTTCTAATGCAGTGTCTACCGGAATAGTTGCAAAGTTTAATTTCAGGTGTGCTTAATTTAATTTGAGGGGTGTGTTGTGCTGAGCCCCCAGCAGAACTATGTTATGTTTCTTCTTGTTACTTTAACTCTTCAGTACGTACATACTAGTATTTCTTACATTTCATCTTTTAGTTGGTATAGTACTACCACTCGTTTCTTCACATTATATACGTACAATATATATGGCCAACATCATATAGCTAGCAGTTTAGTTGTCAAAGAATTTCAGGGTGCTTAGTTTTGTCAAAGAATTCCAGGGTGCTTAGTTTTATTTGAGGGGTGGGTTGTGCACTTGTGCTGGACACCATTATTGTGACAAGCCTTTTTAATAGTACTATATGCATAATTTGGCGACGAGCGCTCTCTATATGTACCACCTTTTTTTTAATTTCAAGTTTTGCTCCATGGCGCAATCCATCGATACTACTACTGTACAAAAGTGGATTATATACATTTTTTAAAAGGCTAGAGGGTGGGGCAGTCTAGCTCGGTCGGTTTCACGAGAGGCGAGGGCCTTTTTGATTTGACGGCTCATTACTGCTGTCAAATCGAATAGTACTGCGCCGCCCGCTGCACGCCCGGCGCCTCCATTAAACCCCTTCGTTAAACCCGCATGCAAACCGAGAATCCTACTCCTGCCACACGTCCGTTCATGAGCGGGCTGGAATTAAACGCAACACCGGCCGAGCTCCTCTTGTCCGCCCTCAGTTTAAACGAGGCCAGACGCCGGCCAAGCTCCTACCGTCCGCCCTCTATTTACACGAGGCCAGACAGACAGCGGGCAAGAATCGCACCCCTCCACCGCTCCCCCATCTCCTCCTTCACCATTTTCTCCACTCTTCCGATGGCTTCCGATGAGCCGTTCTCCGGCATATTACCCGGCTGGGTGGCCCGCCGAGCCCTCCGGATACGGGCGAGGCCGCTCGGTGCTTCACCAACCTTGCTTGGCCTGACGGAGCCAGTTGCCGCCCCAAGCAGGCGCGTGGTTCAGCAACTCGCCACTCCAGTTCAGCTCGATGAGGAGTGGCGAGTTGCTCCACGCCGGCACGGCGGCTAGCACGCCGGTACGGGCGCCGTCGCTGCCGCGTCGTACCGCGCCACCAGTGTCTGCGGTGGCCGCGCCTCCCGTGTCTGTGGGCGCGCCTCCCGAGCCTGCGGCAGCGCCATGCAGGCAGAGACAGAAGCCGGGTGTGTGGAGAGTGATGAGTCGGTGGCTAGCTTCTCCGTGTCCGCCGCCAGCATCGAGGAGAAGTAGAACATGCGAGGCCGCCGCCACTTGGGACCCATGAAGGCCACCGCCGAGGCGACGACCGCGGATTCAGGTGGTTTCTTTGCTGCTTCATCTCTTCCGAGGACCTTCGTCGACCCCGCAAGTGTCTAACGGACATGAGGAAGACAAAGGGATCTGCGGGCGGCCATTTAGAACTAAAATAAGTCTAGATACATCCATTTCTAGGACAAGTATTTCCGGACGGAGGGAGTATTAATTATACAAGCGAGCCAGATTGGCACCTCTTAGTTCATGTAAATGTAATGAAATACATCATGTTTATATGAAGATCCGGCCTTTTTATACGAAATCCTTCATGCTTATATGAAATCAGTCTGTGTTTGCACAAATTTCATCTGGTTGGTTAGAGTTGTAAAAATGTATGCCGCTGGCGTTTGATGTCGTCCTCCGCTTAAGGAAGCGGGAGGAAATTTGCCGGCTGCCGTTGGAGATGCTCTTTATGCTGGAAATAATAGAGTGACATCCAATCCATTTGAGTTAATTGCCTGTATGATTGTCCCTCTATAAAAAGTTAATTGCATGTACAGTGTACACGTGACTTGCAGGGTGGCTACAGCTTCGTACAGAAAGTTAAAAAGAAACAAGTCCATCCTTAATCTTGTATTCTAAGTACTCTGTGGGTTCCACTGTCAGTACAGTAGCGAAAGAAGTATATATTAAATAAGTAGAGTAATATATAATATAAAAATATAAAGTTAAAAGACAGAATTCGAACTCATGTCATCGCGTTGCGAGCATCCGGCGCTAACCAGCCCAGCACATTTTTGTTGTAGACCATGCTGGAGATATATCTCCATGTCTACTCTTATATATACTCCATTCGTTCCTAAATATTTGTCTTTTTCAGATTTCAAATGGACTACCACATACGGATGTGTATGTAGACATATTTTAGAGTGTAGATTCACTCATTTTGCTCCGTATGTCTTTTCAGGAAGGGGTCAGATTTGTCCTTGATTTATTTATGAGGTATCCAGATGGCACTGCACCGCCAAGAAAAGAGGGTAACATCAAAATTATGGACTACTTTTTTGAGTATGTTGGTAAGGTCCGGTCATAGTCACTTGTTGAAATCTCTAAAAAGACAAATACTCCCTCCGTCCGGAAATACTTGTCATCAAAATGGATAAAAGGAAATGTATCTAGACGTATTTTAGTTTTAGATACATCTCTTTTTATCCATTTTGATGACAAGTATTTTCGGACGGAGGGAGTAGAAAACAGAGTTGGTGATGATGGTGTGCGTGCCATCCTGCAATATAGGCCGTCGGATTTATATCTAACGGATAGGAAAGAAACTATGGCAATTTTGCAAAAATATACCCACACGTCTCTCCACGTTCGCAAATAAGGCCTTCCCTCGTTCAACCTTTTCTCTCACAAGATAAACTACTCATACAAATGCATCTTGATGTTCCGTGCAACGCACGGGCAGCTAGCTAATTTCTTTTAAAATAGTTGCTGCGATAATTGGGTTGAAGTGATATATTTTATGTCTGCCCCGAATGATTTCAGATTCACTAGTAGTAACAAAGAAAAGGTTGCCTTGTTAATTAACAGAAAACAGGGTGAAAACTATCACATGAGGCCGGTAAAAACAAGGCACACTGGGTTCAGCGTCATCGTCACTACAGCTGTGCGCGCGCGAGAAGTCTACATATCGAGGGGGCTACCGAGCGAGGCACCGAGACACAATGTTTGAGAGAGAAACCAATTGACAGATTATGATCAGATCGAGTTGTCACCCTTCTGCTGTCATTGTTGGGGGGGAGGGAGAGAAAGACGTATCGAGAGTGTGCGCGGTAGGCACAGAGGCACAACTAGCGAGTGTGTGTGTGTGTGTTTGAAAGAGGAGTAGATAGATTATTATCAAGATCGATGTGCCACCCTACTCCTTCGGTGCCGGGTAGTGTGTGTGTGTGTATGTTTGAGAGAGAAGCCAGTCGATAGATTAGTATCAAGATCGAGGTGTCACCCTACTCCTTCGGTGTTGGGAAGTGTGGGTGTGTGTGGGGGGGGGCAGTGACACTCACATATCTCTACTCTTATAAAAAACAGAGTTGGTGATGATGGTGTTCCTGCCATCCTGCAATATAGGCCATCCGATTTATATCCGACGGACAGGAAGGAAACTATGGCAATTTTGCAAAAAGATACCCACACCCCTCTCCGCATTTGCAAATAAGGCATTCCCTCGTTCATCCTTTTCTCCCACAAGATAAACTTCTCATACAAATGCATCTTGATGTTCCGTGCAACGCATGGGCATCTTGCTAGTAGGGAGAAGGAGTTTGTGTGACACATATCTAGCTATATTAAGGGATAGGTAGATAGCATATGTGTGAGAGACATTATTATACTTTGAGACATTAGTGGCTGTGGGTGGGCGGAATTAAAGGGGTGGGCGTGTTAGACATAGAGAGCGTGTGTGTTTCTGTGTGAGAGACTTGTAGGACGGGGTAGAAAGACGAATTTAACCCTGACGGAGGGAGAGAAATACACGAAGTGCGCGTGTGTGATTCCGATGCCCACAGGGAAATGAGATATGTATGCGTGTGAGAGAGATTGCACAATTCATTCACGTATCACTATCTAGCGATCGTGGACGTGCATCGCTTGAACATAAGTCAATATCTACTTCGTATCGTGGCCAAAGGTACAATATCGATTCAACGCTATAAAGATTGGACACTCACATATCACATTTTTTTCTATTTAAATAAACCTTTTCAGTTGTGCATGCCAAAGTTACAGTGATGTTTCTTCAAACAACCAATGTAGCTATCATGTATATGCACCATTGTTACTCTTGCATTCAAATTCATTAGTCTTGGATGATTTAAGTTTCTATTTTGAAGTAATATATGTAATATTCATATATGAATTCAACGGGTACGCAATTTATGAAATGGAGGCTATGTAATCATATGAGGTAACACTTTTAAGTAGCTGACTACAATATCCATTTCTTTTTGTGCGCCTCTACACTAACACGTCAATGCATTATGTTTAAAGTAAATAACCAATGGCACTAAATTATCTATTTACACGAGAAATACATAGGCTGAGCGTTTGATCCCTTTTTTGTGAACGCGCCACTACACCCGTACGATTGGCCGCGCCCGTGTGAACGTCCAAGTTATCGGCGCATCATCCCGAGTTATTGTCTTTTTTCTGGGGTGGACTTCACACCAGTTATTAACTGCTGACGCGTGCCCCGTGTACACAGTCTAGCATGACCTTCCCGCTAGCACGGTCCAAAATTAGTTGAAACTGGATACGAACGATCCCGCGGGCGGCAAAATCTCCCGCCTCCTTCTAAAATTTCCGCCACCTTAGTCTTTAGCATGCGAAATCCCCCTTTTGTCCTTGGTGCACGGAGACCAACAGTTACAATACCGCCCTCATCTACATGATAGGTCGGGGCTGCTTTGGTAACTTCCGGTTCCCCCACTACACGGCACCCCCATTTCCTCTCCCCCTCCCGCAAAAACGACTAACTCCACAGCACCAGAGCATCTTACATCACGCCGTCCGTACTTCATCGCCCTTTCTCCCCTCCCCTCTCGAAACCCTAGACTGCTCATCCACCGGCGTACCATAGCCCATTCACTGCCAGCGGCGTCCACCTCGCCGGATCTGCTTCTGCGGCCGCATCTACCCCTCCCACCTCCCCTAGAAACAAGTAGACTGCTCATCCACCACTGTACCACAGCCCATTCAGTGCCGGCCTTGTCCACGGCGCCGGATCTGCTTCGCCGGTACTCTCGTCAACCGCCGCGCATCTGCAGCGGCTCATTCGTACTCCCCACCGGAGACGCTTCGTCCACACCCCCGGAGCCGCCCCACCGACGCCCCCGTCGACGGCCTCTGATCCTCTTCGCCGACACCTTCCTCAACCCTACCGGAGCCGCTTCGCCGACACCATCGTCAACCCTACCGGAGTAGCTTCGCCTATACCATTCTCAACCCTACCGGGGCCGCTTTGCCAACTCACAAGTCCACGGCCTCAGATCCGCTTCCTCGCACCCTCATCCAACCTACCGGAGCAGCTTCTGACGCCCCGTCCACGGCCGCAGATCCGCATCGTCGACACCACCCTTAACCCAACCACCGGAGCAGCTTCTGACGCCCCGTCCACGGCCGCAGATCCGCATCGTCGACACCATCCTTAACCCAACCACCGGAGCAGCTTCTGACGCCCCGTCCACGGCCGCAGATCCGCATCGTCGACACCATCCTTAACCCAACCACCGGAGCAGCTTCTGACGCCCCGTCCACGGCCGCAGATCCGCGTCGTCGACACCATCCTTAACCCAACCACCGGAGCAGCTTCACCTACGCCCTCGTCCACGGCCACAGATCCGCTTCGCCCACACCGTAGTCCACCCTACCGGAGCCGCTCCACAAACACCCTACTCGACGGTTCTAGATCTCCTTACCGGACCCCGACAGCCAGCGCAGCGTCATCACCCTCGACGTTTCTAACCTGATTCCCACCGTCTGGAGAGATGCCAAGCACCCGCCACGGCCTAGGTACTTGTCACCTTTAAACCCGTCCAGCATCACCTGCCCGATGTACTTCAAATATACTAACCGGTCGCTGTTACCTGTTATGCAGCTGGCAAAAACTACAAGGACGATGTTTCTTCTGGATCTAACAGCTTGGCCAACCAAGATCCTGGACTGAGGCATTGCTATGATCTTGTAAGCGCGTCTCTCTCTCTTGTATTGTTCTGTGCCTGCCAGCGTGCTTTGCTAGGATTTTCGACCAGTAATCCCTTTGTGCAGACAATGATTTCTACTACTGGCTGCTAAATTAGATATGTAGATGTCATACATGATACTACCTCGTACCTCCGTTCCTAAATATAAGTCTTTCTAGAGATTCCACTATAGGCTACATACGGAGCAAAATGAGTGAATCTACACTCGAAAATGCATCTATATACATCTGTATGTGGTCCATACTGGAATCTCTACAAAGACATATATTTAGGAACAGGGGCAGTACATTACACAAAATCGTAGGTGGCATGTAGGAATTCCAGTGCACTACATTAGGCTCCCTTAGAGTGCCTGCTAGTCCAGCATACAGAGTCATGGCTAGTTTATGGTACGCACACAATCGTTAATTGGTGGTTTAAATATGCGCAAGGGATATGCAATGTAGTATCATGTAGAGATGTCTGAAATTAGCCGTGTCAACTTGCAGATAGGGTTACACAATGAAAAAGTACAAGATGTATGTGGCAATTTCATGGAACATCGCAAAAAAAGGAGAGGCAGCGGTGAGCCTATACAGTGTGCTATGGTACGTCACTCCTCCATTGCAATCATCGTGACATGTTATTTGTATGCCAGTTCTATTAGCCAAGTTTCTTAGGGACAGTTATTACGAGTTATCCTAAGAAAATAAGCACCTGTGAATATAAGCTCCATGTAATAAGCCAACCAGTTCTTTTCATTGCGTTTTCAGCTTATCTTTGGTATGATCAGTGGAAAGTCTAGATTGCATTATATTTTTTCATTTTGCTGCCCATATGGAAATTAATTTGACTTGCAAACATCACAAATTGAACCCAGTGCAGTAATTAATATGATAGGAAAACAGACCATCACTATTTGCTCAAAATGCAAATACAAAGATACCATCTACTTGGCACAATCTACTTTGGTCAATGTTTTCCATAGAGATCCCATTGCCTAATTTAAACGAAGAACGCATGACCCACATTTAAATGAAGAACAATTATTTATTGAAATTCGATGGTCCAAGTGGCTGGTTATTATCGTATAGCAGCACCACCTGAAAGCATCATATAGCAGCAGCAGCTCATAGCAACTCATCATACAGCAGCAGCAGTCTGCAATTCATCATATACCAGCAGCAGCTCATAGCAATTCATCATATAGCAGCAGCAGGAGCAGCTCATAGCAATTCATCATATAGCAGCAGCAGGAGCAGCTCATAGCAATTCATCATATAGCAGCAGCAGGAGCAGCTTGTAGCAACTCATCATATAGCAGCAGCAGCAGCTCATAGCAATTCATCATATAGCAGCAGCAGCTCATAGCAACTCATCATACAGCAGCAGCAGCTCATAGCAATTCATCATATAGCAGCAGCAGGAGCAGCTCATAGCAATGCATCATATAGCAGCAGCAGAAGCAGCTCATAGCAATTCATCGTATAGTGGATCAGAATGAAAATTTGGCAAAAAATCAGAGGAGATCCTCACCTTGTTGGATGAGCTCATCCTTCAACAGCACCTCAAGGCCATGGCCTGGGAGGAGGGGAGGGGGAATAAGGTGCCTTCTGCCGCAGTGTGGCATCAGCCGTAGTTGTGCAGCGCCCGCCGGAGTAGTGCGTTGGACGAACCACAGTGGAGCAGCTGCTGGAGACCATGAGAATGAGGGGCGGCGCCAGAGGGAGGAGCAGCCAGGGAGATTTGCCCCTACCCGCCGGCCATGTAGCCTAGCTGGACATAGCATCGTCGAGGACCAGGCCAGATGGGACCAGTGGCGACGGCTCGCTGGAGGAACCCTAGTGCTGCAGGCAGGGGATCGAGGTAGAGGGAAAGGGGAGAGGAGATGCAAGCGGGCAGGGCAATGAATGCTTGCGTGTTTGTTTTTACTTGAGGGTCAGGTGTGACACGGGCGTCAGCAGTTGCATTTTGAGTGTAATATAGGCAGACAACAGAGTCATTTCACTATTCCCCTTCCCTTCAATTTTTAGTGAGGTTCTACCCGAAACACCCCCCTCCAAAGCGAAATTAGTTAAGCCCAAGCCCATAACTCAAAAATGACTTCTTTACATCTTTTATGGCTTATTTTGACAATATGCCCTGAAAAGGCGGAATCGAACTGGCCCTTAACCTGCAATTCAATTGTGCGTGCAATGATGAATCACTCCTGCCTGCTATCTGTACATTTAGGCATCATCATACATGGCATAACCTAATACATGTGCATTCCATTGTAGAATCTGGAATATGCAATGTTTATGTTAGTTCATACGTTGCACATGATGTTTAAATGCCCCTTAAATCTGGTCAGTCAAGTGATGGTCTTTAAGCCTCCTTCTTTGCTTCTTTTCTTGATATGTAAGATTTGCTCACACATCTGTTCAATTGCTTGTTTGCATCAGCCAGCCATACTAGGACTGTTTGCTTTGATTACTTGCTGTTCTTGACCTAACACTCTAACAGAGCTTGTCAACGATTTAAACACTAAGGGCTGCTGTAGTGGGGCCTTGTCTAACTCATAGGTGACATAAAGGTTTGGCTGTACACTACAGTAGGCTCTCCAAGAGTACCTGGAGATCCAGTTCGAAGGTATGCCTAGTTTTTACATAGTGCAGACATAGTAAATGCTCATTTCATTGTGTGCAAGTGCAAGAGATGCGGCATGTTTCATTATGTGGTGTTGTTTTGTTATAATCTCATCCTTTTGTGTTCACAGACTGGAAAGTATGCATATTTATCTTCCAAGGAGACGAGTAACTAGTTTGTGTCACCTTGCAGAGGGGGTGCAATGAAGATAAGATTGAGGATTTCCAAGTACAAGATGTTAGGAAGGAGCCTTGCAAGAGAAGTAGGAGCTGCGCTGAGCCTCTTCAACCTGCTAAGGTAAGTCACTGTATGCAACTCAACAGTTCAATTCCTTGTTTGTTTCAGGCATAGTTAATTTTCTCTTTTCAATTGCTTTATTTGTCCTCAGTTAATGAGATGCCCAAATAATCATGCCTGATGTTCGGTACTTGTATCACTATTAGTTGACATAATTAAAGGCCTTACCATTTAATTACTCTGCCGAAGTGTGCCTGAAGCTTTGAAGTCTATTAACCAACTATTATTGCATGAGGCTCACAATCTAGTTTATACTACGCTAATGATTGCATAGTTTTGCCTGCTGTAGTATGTTTGTATGAAACCCTCTGCTGTTCATTATGCTCCCTAAGACTTTAATTGAGGCACAGAATGGCCAACTGCTTGCTTACTTATACGCAACGTGCTGTCTAAATTTGTAACTTGTCTGTGTTTTCGATTGGGCCCCAACATCATGCTCCTCTGGTGAGCTAAGAGGGATTTCTGTATGCAGGCTGCACAGACTATCTTTTTTATAATTTTTAAAATATCACCTGCTTATGCTTCATGACGTGTAACATTTTTTTTGAAAGTGACGTGTAACATTATTGTTAGTCCTGTTTTGCCATGTAGTACAAAATAGTGTCTTGTTCGCTTCACTGTTGTAACTATATTTTTGCCCTAGTCATGTGTACTTACAGAAACATTTCAGGATGAAGTGACATCAACACAAAGATCTGCGAGCAGTGCGGCATGGCCGTTACCGAATGATTATGGATTGGAATTGGAATGTGCTGATGTTCTCGAGCATCAACTAGAGGTGGCAAGACAACGTGTACATGATTGTCAACGTATAATCAACAAGTTGAGACTGGACATGCAGGTATTAGATGCAGGAGTCAAAAAATGAAACAAGACACTGAGGTAACCATGAAGGAATTGGAGATTTTGCAGACTGAAATTTGTGCTATCTGAATCCGGCCAATCCTATTTTCTGAAGAGATTATAGTTCAAATGGAGTTAAGTTGATGCGCGTCCATGATGTATGAGCTGTATTTGCCCAGTGTATGTAATTTGCTGTTTGTGTATGCTTTATTATCACCTGTGCCGAACCATAATGCCCAGTGGGTATAATCGGCTGTAATTTCTTTATTGTATAGTGTAGGATTATTCTACCTTTCTATGCCTTGATCTCTTTGTTGTATAGTGTATGCTTTTTAGAGGTGATAGTATTGAGTAGGATAATTCTTTGAATATGCTATATCGTTCAAACGGGGGCCAACTCGCCCGACCATGGCCCTTCACGGGCCGTCGGATCCATGGGCCTTCTACATCTCGTAGGATCCATGGGCCTTCTACGTCTCGTAGGATCCATGGGCCTTCTACGTCTCGTAGGATCCATGGGCCTTCTACATCTCGTAGGATCCATGGGCCTTCTACGTCTCGTAGGATCCATGAATGGGCCTTCTACGTCTCATAGGATCCATGGGCCGCAGACTCATTTATGGGTCTTGTACGGGCCTTTAATGGGCCGTAGGCGCCCTTTAATGGAAATCGTACGTTTTATGGGCTGACCATAACGGGCCGTTAATAGGCCGTATTTGGTGATGCTATGAAAATGGCCCAACAGACTAACGGTCCACAAACGGGCCGACTGTAACGACGGGCTGAATTTGGCCCACAAGCAGAAAATGACAGTAACGGGCCGTAAGTAACCGAATGCTACAAATGAGCCCAAGAATAAATGGGCCCTCAGAAGGCCGAAAGTTAACTTGGGCTGGAAACGGCCCAACGGAATAACGGGCCGTTAATGGGTATAAAGTGATACACTGTTCATTATGGGCCAGTTTCACCACGGGCCGTTAATGGGTGTGAAGTAATACACTGTTCATTACGGGCCAGTTTCAGCACGGGCCGCTAATGGGCCAAGAGTTACAAAGGGCCTCATATGGGCCGAAAGACGTCATGGGCTATACATGGGCCAGAAGTGAAAACGGGCTGGAATCATATTGGATGGCCCAGATGACGCTACTGGGCCTAATTCAGATAGGGCATAACGGGCCTTGGGTTAGCGGGCTGTAAATGGGCTATATGCGAATAGGCCGTTAACAGGCTTTCCATGGGCTGGCCCGCCAGCTTTTGACCAAGTCAAATGGGCCGGCCTTTTCACAGGAATGGGCCACTGTTGGGCCATGCCATGTGTCGACGTATCATAGGCGCCTTCTGTCCAGTGAGTGGATGACATCTGTCCCAACGATGAGCCGACACGTGTTTCCTCTAGCCAATGATGATTTTACACGTGGAAAATCCCCATTGGTCGGGGCTGTTAACGGGTTATCGGATCCAAAACCCGACCCGATAGCTTAACGGTGTTCTGTTACGGTGGATGCCAGTGTCGGTCACCCTTGACGAAATCACTTCTGTGACGCGCGATTTATCGTCATGGAAGTGGACACTTCCGTGATGATAATTTTGGTAATGTCATGGAACACTTCTACGACAGCACAGGTATGACTATCTTGATTCTGTCATAAATTTGTCATGGATGTACATGCATGACAAAAAACGCGACCTACTGTGACAAACACGTATCATCACGGAAGTGTATTTTTTTGTAGTGAAGGATTGCAATCTATATCAAGAACAAGAAAATCTACGGGCACATAATTCCTATTTGCAACAATAACAACATCATTCATTCTTCCCATAGGTTTCTTAATGGTGGAATCCGTAAGGTGCAAGCTTAAAGAACAATCATCAAAATCACGGAAACCTAGCAAATCACACAAAGTCTTTGGAATCGTGGAAACACTAGCACCCAAATCACACAAAGCATAGCATTCATGATCTTTAATTTTAATTTTAATAGTAGGTTCCCACTCATCATAAAGTTTTCTAGGGATAGAAACTTCCAACTCAAGTTTTTCTTCATAAGATTGCATCAAAGCATCAACGATATGTTTAGTAAAGGCTTTATTTTGACTATAAGCATGTGGAGAATTTAGCACGGATTGCAACAAGGAAATACAATCTATCAAAGAGCAATTATCATAATTAAATTCCTTGAAATCCAAAATAGTGGGTTCATTAATATCTAGAGTTTTGATCTCTTCAATCCCACTTTTACCAATTTTTGCATCAAGATCTAAAAACTCCGAATTTTTGGAACGCCTTCTAGGTAAAGCTGGATCATATTCAGTCCCATCATTATCAAGATTCATATTGCAAAACAAAGATTTAAGGGGACACATCAATAACTTTTAGATCTTCAACTTTATTTTCCCAAAAATTCTCCGGCTTAACGGCCATCTTATTAACTAAGGTGGCCTTCTTATCCGAAACTTCAGCTATTAATTTCTCAAGATGAGCAATCTGAGATTTCAAACCATCACATTCTTTAGACATATCATTGAGCTCTTTATTCATATAACCCATAAAGCTTTTTTGTTCCTTAAGCTCGTTTCTAAAGAAATTATTATGCTGAAATTGTAAGACCATAAAACTCCTGACGTTGCTTTTGATCTCTTCTAACCTTTTAAGGTGAAGATCACCAAATCTAGGTAGAGCCATCGTGACAAGCAAGCAATCCAACACACGAGCAAACAAGAAGCAAGCGAAAAAGAAGCGAACGGAAAAGAGAGAGGGCGAATAAAACGGCAAAGGTGAAGTGGGGGAGAGGAAAATGAGAGGCAAATGGCAAATAATGTAATGCGAGGGAGAAGACTTTGTGATGGGTACTTGGTATGTCTTGACTTGAGCGTAGATCTCTCCAGCAACGGCGTCAGAAATCCTTCTTGCTACCTCTTGAGCATTGCGTTGGTTTTCCCTTGAAGAGGAAAGGGTGATGCAGTAAAGTAGCGTAAGTATTTCCCTCAGTTTTTGAGAACCAAGGTATCAATCCAGTAGGAGACCACGCACGAGTCCCTCGCACCTACACAAACAAACAAGAACCTCGCAACCAACGCGATAAAGCGGTTGTCAATCCCTCAACGGTCACTTATGAGAGTGAGATCTGATAGATATGATAAGATAATATTTTTGGTATTTTTTATGATAAAGATGCAAAGTAAAATAAAAGGCAATAAAAATAGCTAAGTGTTGGAAGATTTATATGATGGAAAATAGACCCGAGGGCCATAGGTTTCACTAGTGGCTTCTCTCGAGAGCATAAGTATTACGGTGGGTAAACAAATTACTGTTGAGCAATTGACAAAATTGAGCATAGTTATGAGAATATCTAGGTACGATCATGTATATAGGCATCACGTCCGCGACAAGTAACCGACTCCTGCCTGCATCTACTACTATTACTCCACACATCGACCGCTATCCAGCATGCATCTAGAGTATTAAGTTCAAAAGAACAGAGTAACGCTTTAAGTAAGATGACATGATGTAGAGGGATAAACTCATGCAATATGATATAAACCCCATCTTGTTATCCTCGATGGCAACAATACAATACGTGCCTTGCTGCCCCTACTGTCACTGGGAAAGGACACCGCAAGATTGAACCCAAAGCTAAGCACTTCTCCCATTGCAAGAAAGATCAATCTAGTAGGCCAAACCAAACTGATAATTCGAAGAGACTTGCAAAGATAACCAATCATGCATAAAATAATTCAGAGAAGATTAAAATATTGTTCATAGATAAACTTGACCATAAACCCACAATTCATCGGTCTCAACAAACACACCGCAAAAGAATATTACATCGAATAGATCTCCACGAGAATCGTGGAGAACTTTGTATTGAGATCCAAGGAGAGAGAAGAAGCCATCTAGCTAATAACTATGGACCTGAAGGTCTGAGGTAAATGCTACCTCTTGAGCATTGCGTTGGTTTTCCCTTGAAGAGGAAAGGGTGATGCAGCAAAGCAGCGTAAGTATTTCCCTCAGTTTTTGAGAACCAAGGTATCAATCCAGTAGGAGGCCACGCACGAGTCCCTCGCACCTACACAAACAAATAAATCCTCGCAACCAACGCAATAAAGGGGTTGTCAATTCTTTCACGGTCACTTACGAGAGTGAGGTCTGATAGATATGATAAGATAATATTTTTGGTATTTTTATGATAAAGATGCAAAGTAAAGAAAGCAAAATAAAAACGGCGCCAGAAATATCTTGTTGTCGGGAGATTAAATATGATGGAAGATAGACCCGGGGGCCATAGGTTTTACTAGTGGCTTCTCTCGAGAGCATACGTATTACGGTGGGTCAACAAATTACTGTTGAGCAATTGACAGAACTGAGCATAGTTATGAGAATATCTAGGTATGATCATGTATATAGGCATCACGTCCGAGAGAAGTAGACCGACTCCTGCCTGCATCTACTACTATTACTCCACACATCGACCGCTATACAGCATGCATCTAGAGTATTAAGTTCAAAAGAACATAGTAACGCTTTAAGTAAGATGACATGATGTAGAGGGATAAATTCATGCAATATGATATAAACCCCATCTTGTTATCCTCGATGGCAACAATACAATGTGTGCCTTGCTGCCCCTATTGTCACTGGGAAAGGACACTGCAAGATTGAACCCAAAGCTAAGCACTTCTTCCATTGCAACAAAGATCAATCTAGTAGGCCAAACCAAACTGATAATTCGAAGAGACTTGCAAAGATAACCAATCATACATAAAAGAATTCAGAGAAGATTCAAATATTGTTCATAGATAAACTTGATCATAAACCCACAATTCATCGGTCTCAACAAACACACCGCAAAAGAAGATTACATCGAATAGATCTCCAACAGAATCGTGGAGAACTTTGTATTGAGATCCAAAGAGAGAGAAGAAGCCATCTAGCTAATAACTATGGACCCGAAGGTCTGAGGTAAATGCTACCTCTTGAGCATTGCGTTGGTTTTCCCTTGAAGAGGAAAGGGTGATGCAGCAAAGCAGCGTAAGTATTTCCCTCAGTTTTTGAGAACCAAGGTATCAATCCAGTAGGAGGCCACGCACGAGTCCCTCGCACCTACACAAACAAATAAAATCCTCACAACCAACGCAATAAAGGGGTTGTCAATCCCTTCACGGTCACTTACGAAAGTGAGATCTGATAGATATGATAAGATAATATTTTTGGTATTTTTATGATAAAGATGCAAAGTAAAGAAAGCAAAATAAAAACGGCGCCAGAAATAGCTTGTGACGGGAGATTAATATGATGGAAAATAGACCCGGGGGCCATAGGTTTCACTAGTGACTTCTCTCAAGAGCATAAGTATTACGGTGGGTAAACAAATTATAGTTGAGCAATTGACAGAATTAAGCATAGTTATGAGAATATCTAGGTATGATCATGTATATAGGCATCACGTCCGCGACAAGTAGACCGACTCCTGCCTGCATCTACTACTATTACTCCACACATCGACCGCTATCCAGCATGCATCTAGAGTATTAAGTTCAGAAGAACAGAGTAACGCTTTAAGTAAGATGACATGATGTAGAGGGATAAACTCATGCAATATGATATAAACCCCATCTTGTTATCCTTGATGGCAACAATACAATACGTGCCTTGCTGCCCCTACTGTCACTGGGAAAGGACACCGCAAGATTGAACCCAAAGCTAAGCACTTCTCCCATTGCAAGAAAGATCAATCTAGTAGGCCAAACCAAACTGATAATTTGAAGAGACTTGCAAAGATAACCAATCATACATAAAAGAATTCAGGGAAGATTCAAATATTGTTCATAGATAAACTTGATCATAAACCCACAATTCATCGGTCTCAACAAACACACCGCAAAAGAAGATTACATCGAATAGATCTCCACAAGAGAGGGGGAGAACATTGTATTGAGATCCAAAAAGAGAGAAGAAGCCATCTAGCTAATAACTATGGACCCGAAGGTCTGAAGTAAACTACTCACACATCATCGAAGAGGCTATGGTGTTGATGTAGAAGCCCTCCGTGATCGATGCCCCTTCCGGCGGAGCTCCGGAACAGACCCCAAGATGGGATCTCACAGGTACAGAAGGTTGCGGCGGTGGAATTAGGTTTTTGGCTCCGTATCTGGTAGTTTGGGGGTACGTAGGTATATATAGGAGGAAGAAGTACGTCGGTGGAGCAACATGGGGCCAACGAGGGTGGATGGCGTGCCCAGGGGGGTAGGCGCGCCCCCTACCTCGTGCCCTCCTGGTTGATGTCTTGACGTAGGGTCCAAGTCCTCTGGATCACGTTCTTTCCGAAAATCACGTTCCCGAAGGTTTCATTCTGTTTGGACTCCGTTTGATATTATTTTTCTGCGAAACCCTGAAATAGGCAAAAAAACAGCAATTCTGGACTGGGCCTCCAGTTAATAGGTTAGTCCCACAAATAATATAAAAGTGTATAATAAAGCCCAATAATGTCCAAAACAGAATATAATATAGCATGGAACAATCAAAAATTATAGATACATTGGAGACGTATCAAGCATGCCCAAGCTTAATTCCTGCTCGTCCTCGAGTAGGTAAATGATAAAAACAGAATTTTTGATGTGGAATGCTACTTGGCATAATTTCAATGTAATTCTCTTAATTGTGGTATGAATATTCATATTCGAAAGATTCAACACAAAAGTTTAATATTGACATAAAAATAATAATACTTCAAGCATACTAACTAAGCAATTATGTCTTCTCAAAATAACATGGCCAAAGAAAGTTATCCCTACAAAATCATATAGTCTGGCTATGCTCTATCTTCACCACACAAAGTATTTAAATCATGCACAACCCCGATGACAAGCCAAGCAATTGTTTCATACTTTTGATGTTCTCAAACTTTTTCAATCTTCACGCAATACATGAGCGTGAGCCATGGACATAGCACTATATGTGGAATAGAATGGTGGTTGTGGAGATGACAAAAAAAGGGAGAAGATAGTCTCACATCAACTAGGCGTATCAACGGGCTATGGAGATGCCCATCAATAGATATCAATGTGAGTGAGTAGGGATTGCCATGCAACGGATGCACTAGAGCTATAAGTATATGAAAGCTCAACAAAACAAACTAAGTGGGTGTGCATCCAACTCGCTTGCTCACGAAGACCAAGGGCATTTTGAGGAAGCCCATCATTGGAATATACAAGCCAAGTTCTATAATGAAAATTTCCCACTAGTATATGAAAGTGATATCATAGGAGACTCTCTATCATGAAGATCATGGTGCTACTTTGAAGCACAAGTGTGGTAAAAGGATAGTAGCATTGTCCCTTCTCTCTTTTTCTCTCATTTTTTTTATTTGGGCCTTTTCTCTTTTTTATGGCCTCTTTTTTTTGTAGTCCGGAGTCTCATCCCGACTTGTGGGGGAATCATAGTCTCCATCATCCTTTCTTCCCTAGGGACAATGCTCTAAAAATGATGATCATCACACTTTTAGTTACTTACAACTCAATACTTAGAACAAAATATGACTCTATGTGAATGCCTCCGGCGGTGTACCGGGATATGCAATGAATCAAGAGTGACATGTATGAAAGAATTATGAACGGTGGCTTTGCCACAAATACAATGTCAACTACATGATCATGCAAAGCAATATGACAATGATGGAGCGTGTCATAGTAAACGGAACGGTGGTAAGTTGCATGGCAATATATCTCGGAATGGCTATGGAAATGCCATGATAGGTAGGTATGGTGGCTGTTTTGAGGAAGGTATATGGTGGGTATATGATACCGGCGAAAAGTGTGCGGTATTAGAGAGGCTAGCAATGGTGGAAGAAGAAAAGTGCGTATAATCCATGGACTCGACATTAGTCATAAAGAACTCATATATTTATTGCAAAAATCTACAAGTTATCAAAGCAAAGTATTACGCGCATTCTCCTAGGGGGATAGATTGGTAGGAAAAGACCATCGCTCATCCCCGACCGCCACTCATAAGGAAGACAATCAATAAATAAATCATGCTCTGACTTCATCACATAACGGTTCACCATACGTGCATGCTACGGGAATCACAAACTTTAACACAAGTATTTCTCAAATTCACAACTACTCAACTAGCATGACTCTAATATCATCATCTCCATATCTCAAAACAATTATCAAGCATCAAACTTCTCATAGTATTCAACACACTCATAAGATATATTTTTTACTAGTCTTGGATGCCTAGCATAATTAAAGAAAATCACCATGCTGTTTTGTAGGACTCTCAAAATAATCTAAGTGAAGCATGAGAGAACAATAGTTTCTATAAAACAAATCCACCACCGTGCTCTAAAAGATATAAGTGAAGCAGTAGAGCAAAAACTATATAACTCAAAAGATATAAGTGAAGCACATAGAGTATTCTAATAACTTTTTCCCAGAATTGAATTTTTTTTTAAGATTACTTCCGGATTTAGGTGTTCCATTGCTTCTGTGCAGTAAGAAGTTGGCAACAGGGATTTCGGATAGGTAGGTTCAGTCAACCAAAGGGTCTCTCCCAAAAGGTGTGTACAGCAAGGATGATTGTGGAAAACTAACAAACAAAGACTCAAATAATACAAGACGCTCCAAGCAAAACACATATCATGTGGTAATAAAAATATAGCTCCAAGTAAAGTTACCGATGGAAGTAGACGAAAGAGGGGATGCCTTCCGGGGCATCCCCAAGCTTTGGCTTTTAGGTGTCCTTAGATTATCTTGGGTTTCCATGGGCATCCCCAAGCTTAGGCTCTTTCCACTCCTTGTTCCATAATCCATCAAATCTTTTACCCAAAACTTGAAAACTTCACAACACAAAACTCAACAGAAAATCTCGTGAGCTCCATTAGCGAAAGAAAAGAAAACACCACTTCAAGGTACTGTAATGAACTCATTATTTATTTATATTGGTGTTAAACCTACTGTATTCCAACTTCTCTATGGTTTATAAACTATTTTACTAGCCATAGATTCATCAAAATAAGCAAACAACACACGAAAAACAGAATCTGTCAAAAACAGAACAGTCTGTAGTAATCTGTAACTAACGCAAACTTTTGGAACTCCAAAAATTCAGCCAAAATATGAATACCTAGACAATTTGTTTATTGATCAGCATCAATTGGAATCAATATTTTATCACGTTCTTGTGATTTTTAAAAATTATTTGCGTGAACAGAAAGTTTCTGGAATTTTCAGCAAGATCAAATAACTATCATCCAAGAAGATCCTATAGGTTAAACTTGGCACAAACACTAATTAAAACATAAAAACACATCTAACCAGAGGCTAGATCGAATATTTATTCCTAAACAGAAGCAAAAAGCAAAAAAACTAAAAATAAAATTGGGTTGCCTCCCAACAAGCGCTATCGTTTAACGCCCCTAGCTAGGCATAATAGCAAGGATAGATCTAGGTATTGCCATCTTTGGTAGGCAATCCATAAGTGGCTCTCATAATAGATACATAAGGTAATTTTATTTTCTTTCTAGGTGTTCCATGCCTTTCCTTAACGGAAATTGGAATCTAATATTCCCTTCCTTCATATCAATAATTGCACCAATCGTTCTAAGGAAAGCACTCACGGAAACGTAACAAATCACACAAAGTCTTTGGAATCGTGGAAACACTAGCACCCAAGTCACACAATTTGGTATAGTCTTGAGCCATCGTGACAAGCAAGAAATCCAACACACGAGCAAACAAGAAGCAAGCGGAAAAAAAAGGCGAACGGAAAAGAGAGGGCGAATAAAACGGCAAGGGTGAAGTGGGGGAGAGGAAAACGAGAGGCAAATGGCAAATAATGTAATGCGGGAGATAAGGGTTTGTGATGGGTACTTGGTATGTTGACTTTTGCGTAGACTCCCCGGCAACGGCGCCAGAAATCCTTCTTGCTACCTCTTGAGCACTGCGTTGGTTTTCCCTTGAAGAGGAAACGGTGATGCAGCAAAGTAGCGTAAGAATTTCCCTCATTTTTGAGAACCAAGGTATCAATCCAGTAGGAGGCCACGCACGAGTTCCTCGCACCTACACAAACAAATAAATCCTCGCAACCAACGCAATAAAGGGGTTGTCAATCCCTTCACGGTCACTTACGAGAGTGAGATCTGATAGATATGATAAGATAATATTTTTGGTATTTTTATGATAAAGATGCAAAGTAAAGAAAGCAAAATAAAAACGGCGCCAGAAATAGCTTGTTGTCGGGAGATTAAATATGATGGAAGATAGACCCGGGGGCCATAGGTTTCACTAGTGGCTTCTCTCGAGAGCATAAGTATTACGGTGGGTGAACAAATTACTTTTGAGCAATTGACAGAATTGAGCATAGTTATGAGAATATCTAGGTATGATCATGTATATAGGCATCACGTCCGAGACAAGTAGACCGACTCCGGCCTGCATCTACTGCTATTACTCCACACATCGACCGCTATCCAGCATGCATCTAGAGTATTAAGTTCAACAGAATAGAGTAACGCTTTAAGTAAGATGACATGATGTAGAGGGATAAATTCATGCAATATGATATAAAACCCATCTTGTTATCCTCGATGGCAACAATACAATGCGTGCCTTGCTACCCCTACTGTCACTGGGAAAGGACACCGCAAGATTGAACCCAAAGCTAAGCACTTCTCCCATTGCAAGAAAGATCAATCTAGTAGGCCAAACCAAACTGATAATTCGAAGAGACTTGCAAAGATAACCAATCATACATAAAAGAATTCAGAGAAGATTCAAATATTGTTCATAGATAAACTTGATCGTAAACCCACAATTCATCGGTCTCAACAAACACACCGCAAAAGAAGATTACATCGAATAGATCTCCACAAGAGAGGGGGAGAACATTGTATTGAGATCCAAAAAGAGAGAAGAAGCCATCTAGCTAATAACTATGGACCCGAAGGTCTGAAGTAAACTACTCACACATCATCGGAGAGGCTATGGTGTTGATGTAGAAGCCCTCCGTGATCAATGCCCCCTCCGGCGGAGCTCCGGAAAAGGCCCCAAGATGGGATCTCACGGGTACAGAAGGTTGCGGCAGTGGAATTAGGTTTTTAGCTCCGTATCTGGTAGTTTGGGGGTACGTAGGTATATATAGGAGGAAGAAGTACGTCGGTGGAGCAACGTGGGGCCCACGAGGGTGGAGGGCGCGCCCCCCTACCTCGTGCCCTCCTGGTTGATGTGTTGACGTAGGGTCCAAGTCCTCTGGATCACGTTCGTTCCGAAAATCACGTTCCCGAAGGTTTCATTCCGTTTGGACTCCGTTTGATATTCTTTTTCTGCAAAACTCTGAAATAGGCAAAAAACAGCAATTTTGGGCTGGGCCTCCGGTTAATAGGTTAGTCCCAAAAATAATGTAAAAGTGTATAATAAAGCCCAATAATGTCCAAAACAGAATATAATATAGCATGGAACAATCAAAAATTATAGATACGTTGGAGACGTATCAGTAAACTATTCACACATCATCGGAGAGGCTATTGTGTTGATGTAGAAGCCCTCCGTGATCGATGCCCCCTCCGGCGGAGCTCCGGAAAAGCCCCCAAGATGGGATCTCACAGGTACAGAAGGTTGCGGCGGTGGAATTAGGTTTTTGGCTCCGTATCTGGTAGTTTGGGGGTACGTAGGTATATATAGGAGGAAGAAGTACGTCGGTGGAGCAACATGGGGCCCACGAGGGTGGAGGGCGCGCCCAGGGGGGTAGGCGCGCCCCCCTACCTCGTGCCTTCCTGGTAGCTTTCTTGACGTAGGGTCCAAGTCCTCTGGATCACGTTCGTTCCAAAAATCACGTTCCTGAAGGTTTCATTCCGTTTGGACTCCGTTTGATATTCTTTTTCTGCGAAACTCTGAAATAGGCTGAAAAACAGCAATTCTGGGCTGGGCCTCCGGTTAATAGGTTAGTTCCAAAAATAATATAAAAGTGTATAATAAAGCTCATTAATGTCCAAAACAGAATATAATATAGCATGCAACAATCAAAAATTATACATACGTTGGATGCGTATCACTAGGAAACTTAACCATCTTTGATTAACGAGCTAGTCTCGTAGAGGCATACTAGGGACACTCTGTTTGTCCATGTATTCACACATGTACAAAGTTTCCGGTTAATACAATTCTAGCATGAATAATAAACATTTATCATGATATAAGGAAATATAAATAACAACTTTATTATTGCCTCTAGGGCATATTTCCTTCAGTCTCCCACTTGCACTAGAGTCAATAATCTGGTTCACATCGCCATGTGATTTAACATCAATAGTTCACATCGTCATGTGATTTAACACTCTATAGTTCACATCGCCATGTGACCAATACCCAAAGGGTTTACTAGAGCCAATAATCTAGTTCACATCGCCATGTGATTAACACCCAAAGAGTACTAAGGTGTGATCATTTTTTGCTTGTGAGAGAGGTTTAGTCAATGGGTCCGCCACATTCAGATACGTATGTATTTTGCAAATTTCTATGTCTACAATCCTCTGCACAGAGCTACTCTAGATATTTGCTCCCACTTTCAATATGTATCTAGATCGAGACTCAGAGTCATCCAGATCGGTGTCAAAGCTTGCATCGACGTAACTCTTTACGACAAACTCTTTATCACCTCCATAATCGAGAAATATTTCCTTAGTCCTCTAAGGATAATTTTGACCAATGTCCAGCGATCTACTCCTAGATCACTATTGTACTCCCTTGCCAAACTCAGGGCAGGGTATACAATAGGTCTGGTACACAGCATGGCATACTTTATAGAACCTATGGTTGAGGCATAGGGAATGACTTTCATTCTCTCTCTATCTTCTGCCATTGTCGGGCTTTGAGTCTTACTCAACTTCACACCTTGCAACACAGGCAAGAACTCCTTCTTCGACTATTCCATTTTGAACTACTTCAAAAACTTATCAAGGTATGTACTCATTGAAAAAACTTATCAAGCGTCTTGATCTATCTCTATAGATCTTGATGCTCAATATGTAAGCAGCTTCACCGAGGTCTTTCTTTGAAAAACTCCTTTCAAACACTCCTTTATGCTTTCCATAAAATTCTACATTATTTCCGATCAACAATATGTCATTCACATATACTTATCAGAAAGGTTGTAGTGCTCCCACTCACTTTCTAGTAAATACAGGCTTCTCCAAAAGTCTGTATAGAACCATATGCTTTGATCACACTATCAAAGCGTACATTCCAACTCCGAGATGCATGCACCAGTCCATAAATGGATCACTAGAGCTCACACACTTTGTTAGCACCTTTTGGATCGACAAAACCTTCTGGCCGCATCATATACAACTCTTCTTTAAGAAATCCATTAAGGAATGCAGGTTTGACATCCATTTGCCAAATTGCATAAAATGCGACAATTGCTAACATGATTCGTCCAGACTTTTTAAGCATCGATACAAGTGAGAAAATCTCATTGTAGTCAACACCTTGAACTTGTCGAAAACTTTTTTGCGACAATTCGAGCTTTGTAGATAGTAACACTACTATCAGCGTCCGTCTTCCTCTTGAAGATCTATTTTATTATCTATGGCTTGCCGATCATCGGCCAAGTCAACCAAAGTCCATACTTTGTTCTCATACATGGATCCTATCTCAGATTTCATGTCCTTAAGCCATTTCGCGGAATCTGGGCTCATCATCGCTTCCTCATAGTTCGTAGCTTCGTCATGGTCTAGTAACATGATTTCTAGAATAGGATTACCGTACCACTCTGGTGCGGAACGTACTCTGGTTGACCTACGAGGTTCGGTAGTAACTTTATCTGAAGTTTCATGATCATCATCATTAACTTCCTCACTAATTGGTGTAGGCATCACTGGAACTGATTTCTGTGATGAACTACTTTCCAATTCGGGAGAAGGTACAATTACCTCATCAAGTTCTACTTTCCTCCCACTCACTTCTTTCGAGAGAAACTCCTTCTCTAGAAAGGATCCATTCTTAGCAACAAAGATCTTGCCTTCGGATCTATTGTAGAAGGTGTACCCAACAGTTTCTTTTGGGTATCCTATGAAGACGCACTTCTCTGATTTGGGTTTGAGCTTATAAGCCTGAAGCTTTTTCACATAAGCATTGCAACCCCAAACTTTAAGAAATGACAGCTTAGGTTTCTTGCCAAACAACAGTTCATACGGTGTCGTCTCAACGGATTTAGACGGTGCCCTATTTAACATGAATGCAGCTGTCTCTAATGCATAACCCCAAAACGATAGTGGTAAATCGGTAAGAGACATCATAGATCGCACCATATCTACTAAAGTACGGTTACAATGTTCGGACACACCATTATGTTGTGGTGTTCCAAGTGGCATGAGTTTGTGAAACTATTCCACATTGTTTTAATTGAAGGCCAAACTTGTAACTCAAATATTCGCCTCTGCGATTAGATCGTAGAAACTTTATTTTCTTGTTACGATGATTCTCCACTTCACTCTGAAATTCTTTGAACTTTTCAAATGTTTCGGACTTGTGTTTCATCAAGTAGATATACCCATATCTGCTCAAATCATTTGTGAAGGTCGGAAAATAACGATACCCGCCGCGAGCCTCAACACGCATCGGACCGCATACATCGGTATGTATTATTTCCAATAAGTCAGTTGCTCGCTCCATTGTTCCGGAGAACGGAGTCTTAGTCATCTTGCCCATGAGGCATGGTTCGCAAGCATCAAATGATTCATAATCAAGTGATTTCAAACGCCCATCAACATGGAGTTTCTTCATGCGCTTTACACCAATATGACCTAAACGGCAGTGCCACAAATATGTTGCACTATCATTATCAACTTTGCATCTTTTGGCATCAATATTATGAATATGTGTATCACTACGATCGAGATTCAATAAACCATTCACCTTGGGTGTATGACCATAGAAGGTTTTATTCATGTAAGCAGAATAACAATTATTCTTTGACTTAAATGAATAACCGTATTGCAATAAATATGATCCAATCATATTATGCTCAACACAAACCCCAAATAACATTTATTTTAGGTTCAACACTAATCCCGAAGGTAAAGGGAGTGTGCGATGGTGATCTTATCAACCTTGGAATCACTTCCAACACACATCGTCACCTTGCCCTCAACTAGTCTTTGTTCATTTTGTAACTCATGTTTCGAGTTACTATCATAGCAACTGAACCAGTATCAAATACCCAGGGGCAACTATGAACACTAGTAAAGTACACATCAATAACATGTATATCATATATACTTTTGTTCACTTTGCCATCCTTCTTATCCGCCAAGTATTTGGGGCAGTTCCGCTTCCAGTGACCATTTCTTTCGCAGTAGAAGCACTCAGTTTCAGGCTTGGTTCTAGCTTTGGGCTTCTTCATGGGAGTGGCAACTTGCTTGCCATTCTTATTGAAGTTCCCTTTCTTTCCCTTGCCCTTTTACTTGAAACTAGTGGTCTTGTCAACCATCAACATTTGATGCTTTTCTTGATTACTACCTTCATTGATTTCAGCATCACGAAGAGCTCGGGAATCGTTTTCGTCATCCCTTGCATATTATAGTTCATCACGAAGTTCAAGTAACTTGGTGATAGTGACTAGAGAACTCTATCAATCACTAGTTTATCTGGAATATTAACTCCCACCTGATTCAAGCGATTGTAGTACTAAGACATCTGAGCACATGCTCACTGGTTGAGCTATTCTCCTCCATCTTGTAGGCAAAGTACTTGTCAGAGGTCTCATACCTCTCGACTCGGGCATGAGTCTGAAATACCAATTTCAGCTCTTGGAACATCTTATATGCTCCGTGTCGTTCAAAATGTTTTTGAAGTCCCGGTTCTAAGCGGTAAAGCATGGCGCACTAAACTGTCAAGTAGTTATCATACCGAGCTTGCCAAGCGTTCATAACGTCTGATCTGCTCCTGCAATAGGTCCATCACCTAGCGGTGCATCAAGGACATAATTCTTCTGTGCAGCAATGAGGATAATCCTCAGATCATGGACCTAGTCCGCATCATTGCTACTATCATCTTTCAACTTAGTTTTTCTCTAAGAACATATCAAAAATAAACGGGGAGCTACATCTCGAGCTATTGATCTACAACATAGTTATGCAAATACTATCAGGACTAAGTTCATGATAAATTAAAGTTCAATTAATCATATTACTTAAGAACTCCCACTTAGATAGACATCCCTCGAATCATCTATGTGATCGCGTGATCCATATCAACTAAACCATGTCCGATCATCACGTGAGATGGAGCAGTTTTCAATGGTGAACATCACTATGTTGATCATATCTACTATATGATTCACGCTCGACCTTTCGGTCTCAGTGTTCCGAGGCCATATCTGCATATGCTAGGCTCGTCAAGTTTAACCCGAGTATTCTGTGTGTGCAAAACTGGCTTGCACCCATTGTATGTGAATGTAGAGCTTATCACACCCGATCATCACGTGGTGTCTCGGCACGACGAACTGTCGCAACGGTGCATACTTAGGGAGAACACTTATACCTTGAAATTTAGTGAGGGATCATCTTATAATGCTACCGACGTACTAAGCAAAATAAGATGCATAAAAAGATAAACATCACATGCAATCAAAATATGTGACATGATATGACCATCATCATCTTGTGCCTTTGATCTCCATCTCCAAAGTACTGTCATGAACTCCATCATCACCGGCATGACACCCTGATCTCCATCATCTTGATCTCTATCAACGTGTCGTCACATGGTCGTCTCGCCAACTATTGCTTTTGCAACTATTGCTATCCCATAACGATAAAGTAAAGCAATTATAAGGCGCTTGCATCTTATGCAATAAAGAGACAACCATAAGGCTATTGCCAGTTGCGATAACTTTAACAAAACATGATCATCTCATACAATAAATTATATCACATCATGTCTTGACCATATCACATCACAACATGCCCTGCTAAAACAAGTTAGACATCCTCTACTTTGTTGTTGCAAGTTTTACGTGGCTACTATGGACTCCTTGCAAGAACCGTTCTTACCTACGCATCAAAACCACAATGATTTTTTGTCAAGTGTGTTGTTTTAACCTTCAACAAGGACCGGGCGTAGTCAAACTCGATTCAACTAAAGTTGGAGAAACAGACACCCACTAGCCACCTGTGTGCGAAGCACGGCGGTAGAACCAGTCTCATGAACGCGGTCATGTAATGTTGGTCAGGGCCGCTTCATCCAACAATACTGCCAAATCAAAGTAAGACATGTTGGTAAGCAGTATCACTATCGCCCACAACTCTTTGTGTTCTGCTCGTGCATGTAACATCTACGCATAGACCTGGCTCTGATACCACTGTTGGGGAACATAGTATTTTAAAATTTTCCTACGATCACGCAAGATCTATCTAGGAGAAGCATAGAAACGAGCGGGGAGAGTGTGTCCACGTACCCTCGTAGACCGAAAGCGGAAGTGTTTAATAACGCGGTTGATGTAGTCGAACGTCTTCGCGATCCAACCGATCCAAGTACCGAACGTATGGCACCTCCGTGTTCAGCACACGTTCAGCTCGATGACATCCCTCGATCTCTTGATCTAGTTGAGGCCGAGGGAGAGTTCCGTCAGCACGACGGCGTGGTGAAGGTGATGATGAAGTTACCGGCGCAGGGATTCGCCTAAGCACTACGACGATATGACCGAGGTGTGTAACTGTGGGGGGGGTACCGCACACGGCTAAGAGATCAACTTGTGTGTCCTAGGGTGCCCCCCTCCCCACGTATATAAAGGAGGGAGGGAGGGAGGAGGAGGCCGGCCAAGGGTGGCGCGCCCAAGGGAGGGAGTCCTACTCCAAGTAGGAATCGCCCCCCCCCCCTTTCCTATTCCTACAAGGAGATGGGGGAAAGAGGAGGAGGAGAGAAAGGAAAGGGGGGCGCCCCCAACCCCTAGTCCAATTCGGTTTGGGCTTGGGTGGGCACGCGCCTCTACCTGGCTACTGCCTCCTCTCTTCCACTAGGGCCCATGAAGGCCCATTAACCCCCCGGTACTCCGGAAAATACCCGATACACTTCGGAACCATTTCGGTGTCCGAATATAACCTTTCAATATACCAATCTTTATGTCTCGACCATTTCGAGACTCCTCGTCATGTCCGTGATCTCATACGGGACTCTGAACAAGGTACATCAAAACACTTAAACTCATAATACGAATCGTCATCGAATGTTAATGGTGCGAACCCTATGGGTTCGAGAACTATGTAGACATGACCGAGACATATCTCCGGTCAATAACCAATAGCGGAACCTGGATGCTCATATTGGCTCCTACATATTCTACGGAGATCTTTATCGGTCAAACCGCATAACAACATACGTTGTTCCCTTTGTCATCGGTATGTTACTTGCCCGAGATTCGATCGTCGGTATCACCATACCTAGTTCAATGTCGTTACCGGCAAGTCTCTTTACTCGTTCCGTAATGCATTATCCCACAACTAACTCATTAGTCACATTGCTTGCAAGGCTTATAGTGATGTGCATTACCGAGAGGGCCCAGAGATACCACTCCGACAATTGGAGTGACAAATCCTAATCTCGATCTATGCCAACTCAAGAAACACCATCGGAGACACCTGTAGAGCATCTTTATAATCACCCAGTTACGTTGTGACGTTTGATAGCACACTAAGTGTTCCTCCGGTATTCGGGAGTTGCATAATTTCATAGTCATAGGAACATGTATAAGTCATGAAGAAAGCAATAGCAATAAACTAAACGATCATAGTGCTAAGCTAACGGATGGGTCTTGTCCATCACATCATTCTCTAATGATGTGATCCCGTTCACCAAATGACAACATATGTCTATGGCTAGGAAACTTAACCATCTTTGATTAACGAGCTAGTCTAGTAGAGGCATATTAGGGACACTCTGTTTGTCTATGTATTCACACATGTACTAAGTTTCCGGTTAATACAATTCTAGCATGAATAATAAACATTTATCATGATGTAAGGAAATATAAATAACAACTTTATTATTGCCTCTAGGGCATATTTCCTTCATTAGGACCCCGCTGCCATGAGAGGGTAGGACAAAAGATGTCATGCAAGTTCTTTTCCATAAGCACGTGTGACTATATATGGAATACATGCCCACATTATATTGATGAATTGGAGCTAGTTCTGTGTCACCCTAGGTTATGACTGCTACATGATGAATATCATCCAACACAATTACCATTGCCTATCCATTTCCTATGAGCTTTTCACATATTGATCCTTGCTAAGTTACTTTGCCGTTGCCACTGTTACAATCACTACAAAACTACTTCTGTTACTTTTGCCACTGTTACCGTTACTTCCATACTACTATGCTACTAAATACTTTGCTGCAGATATTAAGTCTTACAGGTGTGGTTGAATTGACAACTCAACTGCTAATACTCGTGAATATTCTTTGGTTGCCCTTGTGTCGAATAAATAAATTTGGGTTAAATACTCTACCTCGAAAACTGTTCGATCCCCTATACTTGTGGGTTATTAGGAATCCTGTTGTATCTCTTACTTTAGGAGTCGGCATTCCTGAGTGGTGTGCTTGGGCGAAATCAAATTGCCCTCCTCGTCTTTCTTCATATGGATCTAGCAGGGTTGATCGAGGATGTCACTCTTCGGGGTGACTTGCTTCTTCCCCTTCCAGTCTTTCTTCTGCTTTTGGGAGCCTTTGCATTTGCCTTGGCCGGCCAGGGCTGTAGCCTCAGCACTCCCTCCAGCCTTAGCTTTCTGCTTGTGCTTCTTGCCCTTTATGTTATCCGACTGATGAGCGTCGCCTGCTCGGCTTTTGCCGCTTCTAAGTCGTTCTTCCTCTTCACTGTTGGCGTACCGATTGGCTATCTCCATAGCCCGACTGAGAGTCGGGGTCTCAGTTCGGCCGAACTTCATGTTCATCTCTCGGTATCTAACTCCAGCCTTAAAGGCGCAGATCGCCTGGCGCTCGGTGATGTTCTCCACCATGTTGTGTAGGGTGGTCCACCACTAAATTTACTCACAGAGAGTCTTGTTTTGTCTCTGCACGCAGTGCCGCAACTTGGCCAAACCACCGGGTCGCTTGTAAGTGCCTTCAAAGGTCTTGACGAACACTCTCGCCAAATCATCCCAGCAGTATATGCTACCAGGCGGGAGCTATGTGCGCCATGCCCGAGCGGAGCCTTTGAGCATCAGCGGCAGGTGTTTCATGGCCATGTTGTCATTGTCGTTGCCGCCGCCGATCTGGACTGCCACCCGATAATCTTCTAACGAGATCTCTGGCTTGGACTCGCCAGTGAACTTGCTAATCCCTGTGGCCAACTTGAAGTTGCTATGGATCTCCGCCGCCCGTATGTACCGGTTGAAACATTCGGAGCTTGGCGGTACGGAACCACTCGGAATGTTGGCATATTGGCCTTCTTGCAAGGCTCGACCCCTGTCGACCAGGTTCTGAGCGAGAACGGATCTCGCGTTGAATTGCGGGTCTCGGATGTCCCTTGTGTGACGAGTAGGACTCAGCCTACGATCACAGTCGCGTGTCCGTCTGTCGTCATAGGGTTGGCGCCCGTACGCACCATCTCGCGGTGGAGGCATCAGGGCACGATCGTAATCATCGTGCAGCTGCGGCGACGCTACCCAATCGCGCCTCTAATCTTCGTAGTGATCTCTCGAGGAGGATGTAACTCGGCGCCTACCGGAGCCGAGTGGGTTGTGAGCCGATTGATCGGTCTCCGCGCGCACCGACACGTTATGGATGCGATCTCTGGACTGGGACACCGCCGCATTCTGCGACAGCGCAGTCTTTAGGAGCGCCCGGATCTGCCGAATCCCCTCTCCGACGGCGGAGCCGAAGGGCTGGATGGAATCCACAATCCGAGTAGCGGCCGCCAGATTTTGTAGCGGAGTATTGAGAACCTGATACTTACGAGGCTGGTCACTCGAGTAAAGCCGACGCTTGTGCCGACTGGAGCTGGGTTGGCGGCGTGCACGATCATCCAGCTCCCTCTGAAGCCGTTCGAGGCAGTCACGCTCGGCCAGGGTGGCCAGGCGAGTCGACTCCATGGCCAGCGCTTTAGGGGGTCGTCCCGGTAATGGGGGTGTTCAAGAGCTGCTCGTTCTTGCGGCGAAGCTCGTCACGCTGCTCTCGGGTGAGAGCCTTGGGCACATACGGCTCATGGTCTGCGCCGCCGCCGCTAGTGTTACCGTGTGACGCACCCGCATGGCCGCCCCAGGCATCCGTGTGCCCCAGGGGCGCGCGATGCTCGGAGTTCTCCGCCATGAGAACTTCGGCGGTCGACTCGATACTTTCGCACTTGGACTCCTTGGAGGAATCGTCGGGTGACCCGTCAGAGAGGTTGAGGGCGGGCTCATCGAATTCGAGAGCCGCCACATGCTCTGCTGTGGTCTGGATGGCCACAGCGTTCTTGATCCAGAGCTGCAGCCGTGAGCGCCCGAAACGCTTGCGGCGGCGCGCGATGGGAGGGCGAGTGACCACTCGGTACGAAGCCGAGGGCTGCCAAAGAAGGACTCCATAAGAGGATGTGCGGAAATGCGCCGCACTGCGGACGGGCAGCGCCTCCACGTCCAGCGGGGCCTCGCGAAGCCACGCCGAGTCGTCGACGATGAAGGAGAGCGTCCCGAAACAGGTTTCGCCGCCGACTAACATGATGATAAAGAAATCCACCTACGCCGTGAAACTTTGCTAGACGCCTAGCCCCACAATGGGCGCCAACTGTCGGGGTTACGATCCTGACAATGAGTACTAGCGGTACGAATAAGGGGCAGAGCCTAGCTATGGCGCAGGTGTAACAGTTGGTGTTTGACGAGCTCAGGCCCCTCTCGGCGGAGGTAACAGCCCTACGTCTCGTGCCCTGAGGCTTGTTTTTGTTTTGATGGGTATAGTTACAAAGAGTGCTCAACCCTAGCTCAGAAAGTAGAGTGTGGCTTATACAGAGTGCGCCACAGCCCCATGTCCTCGACATCGCCAGGGCACTTAATGACATTGATTGTGTCAGTTACAGGTGTGTAAACAGCCTCTACTACAGCAGTTACAGGTAACGGTAATCTTGACTCTGCGTTAAAGGCGACTTAGAATTCCTCGACCGTTACAGCTCCCACGTCGTCCCTTCAGCTACAAAGTCCGAGTGGTCGTTGTCCAGACGAGTGACGGGTGGTCATCCGAGTGTCGTCGAGGCATCCGAGTGGACTCCTTGATATATGCATCTGAATGTTGGCACGGTCCAGGGACCTACCCATGGCGGTGATGGGCCCCATGTGGGTCCTATATGATGGGTCATTGACCCTACGTGTAGTAGGTGACCTCAACACCAGCCGCGCCAGCACGCAGCGGCGCTTCCTCCGGTGATGTGGCGGCGCTCGGCTGGATCCGCGCGGAGGCAGGCGGCCGAAGGCGCCTGTCCACACAGGAGCTCGTTCCCGCCGGCGGCCATCCCGCACAAGCGGCCGTCTCCCGCGCCAGCGGCCGGAGGCGCCCGTCCCTGTAGGAGCTAGTCCCGCCCGGCACCTGTCCTGTGCAGGAGCTCGTCCCAGTCGGCGCTCGTCCCCGCAGGCAGAGGCAGGCAGGCGACGCGACTCTCGTCCCGCGCTGGCGGCCGGAGGCGCCCGTCCCCGTAGCAGCTAGTCCCGCCCGGCGCTTGTCCCGCGCAGAAGCTCCTCCCCGCAGGCGGAGGCAAGCAAGCAGGCACCGCTCGTCTTGGCTGACAACCGCAGAAGCCTCGACAGCTCTTGTTGTTTTATTTTTCAAAAGAAGAGGCTATTACCGCTGGAAATAGGTACGCTCGCGTTAGACGCATAGGTTGACCCAAAACAAAAAGGGGACAATACCATCCGAACTAATAAAACACAGGTAAAAACAGACATGATTTGGATCAGTGTGTTGGAGTTGCTAGCTTTTCTCTACTTCTCGGTCCGTTGTACGTGGTTCAACACATCGTACAAGGCTTTTCCTAGTTCCAAGCAACTCTCGGGCTCAGCTCAACATAGCTAGCCCATCCTGTCCGTGTCCGGACCCACGCCCGCTGCTACGTTCCCGTAGCACTTCCCTGCGTCTCGCCGGGATCTGGATCTCAAACCAGAGGAATTTGCTCAGGGAAGAGAGAACTTGGAAAAGGGAAAAGAGCAGGGAGGAAAGCTTCGCTAGGAATAATGTTCTGATTACATTCGTTACCCTTCTTACACGCACACACGCAACTATAAGTACGTGCTATTACAAGCCACTTGGGCCACGACGGCCCACTACGCAGTCGCCCACTCTTGGACCAGGTCCAGGTTGTTGCACGCGCAGAGAGCAGCCCTGTTTCTTTCGGTTTGGCGCAACGCGCGATCGCCCTCGCGCTCGCGGGCACTGACGGAAACGGCTGGCCGGCCGGGCAGGGCAGGCGTTGCTCCAGTCGACGGTCGGGCCGTGATACAGTGCATGCATCCACCTACGGCCCGGACCAACCTCCCATCGATCCATCCACCACCCACTCATTGCACTGATGGATCGATCGACACGCACGGTTCAGCTTAGCTCCTGCGTGGCTAATGGCGACAGAGGCAGCTAGCTAATCAGGCCATTAGAGGCCTGCCCGCCCGTTCTCTGCACCTGCCATCATCCGTCGCTCACGCTAATTAATAATAGCGGACTCGTGGAGCCTGCCTGCCTGTGGCGCCCTGGCTTAGCTTAGACGTATATAGCCTCCCCTTAATCGTGTGTCCTAATGCAGCCCAGACACGCGGGGCCACGGATGGTGCCGCGGCTCAGCGCCGTTGGCCTCACGTGATGACTGCGGAGTATAGGAGGGATCAAGCGAGGTCACTCTCGCTTGTCATCTACTACCTCCGTCCTCGCTTTATTGTTCCATTTCATATTCTGTGTCAAATTTTGATCATAAATTTAACTAATACTCCCTCCGTCTCTTTATATAAGGTGTATTTGTTTTTTCAAAAATCAAACTAGTGCATTTTTGGGCTCGGGATGAACGGTAAATTTTGAGGGAAAACCTCAAAACTTCTGACTTTTTTTTGCAAACTTTGATAAATGTTCTCATTGCCTGCAAATTTTCAGGACCACCCCTTCGCCGAGAAGGAAGGAAGGTACCATCCGCCCAAGTCGCGACCGACTCTGTTCGGCCGGACGTAACAAAATGCGCCGGAGATGGTGTACGACTCGCTGCAACTCCAACAGGCGTAGACAGCTCCAGGAACCGCTGGCTCCGAGTCTGCCCAGGTCCTGTTTGATGAAATGGAGGTTAGTCGTCCTCACCATTACCATCAAATACCGGTACTCGCTTTTTCTACAATGCAGGACACAATACATTTGTTGGCCCTCTTTGTATTGATTCGTCCGTTTGTTCCGTATGCCATTGAATCAATTTAGGGATACATATGCCATTGAATCAATTTAGCGAGGCATATGCCATTCATTTTTTTTTTGTTGCATACATCATTAGTGATCTTGGTCATTTAGGGGTAAAATGTCCGTCACATGGATGGGCATTTTTTTCCACCGAGGAGAAGAAGGACGACAGATACAAGCTCCTGTTGTGCGCAAAATGAGAGGATAGATTGCGAGCAAGAGAGTGTGAACAACAAGTTGCAGCTTCGGAAGGAGAGGATAGACGTGGAGAAGCATGACGTGTATGTCTAATGTGAGCTGGAGAAGGCAAATACTTTTGGATCAATTGGTCTCGAGAAAGAGAGATTGCAACTAGCTCGGGACACGGAGGATTCGAGGATCATGTTGGCCGATGCTTCCCTCTTGGATCCGGAAGGCAAGAAGGTGGTTTGAGGCGAAGAAGGATATCAACGCACGTATGAATGATTCATTCTTGTATCGCCTATTTATGAATTGTCGTTTTTTTTTGTATGGGTTGAATTGTGCTTTATTTTGCTTAGTTGAATTGTTGAATTACTGATTCGGCAATGAATTTGTGTTATATGATGGACGTGTATGGATTTGCATGAATTTGAGCGTTTAAATATGAGGATGTGGTTGTCCGGGAGGACAAATGAGGAGCCGTCTGACGCTGACCGGGGACACACCGCGGATGTTGAAGGGGCCAGATTTGCCTAGTCTGAGTGTAGGTGCTCTTATATTTTCAGGCATGATAGCTCTGTGCAATTTTGCTTTTTTTTCAAAAATCGTTGTACTATTAGTTGCATGTTTTTTTCGACGCCATGCTTAATTATTCAACTCTCGCTTTCGGTGCTGGGTTGTACGCATCTTGTGATCTTACACATAGGCAACCAAAGTCGGGCTACGCTGGCTAAACCGCTAGGGAAGATGGATGCAGAAACGGTACGTAGTCAAATGTTGATGGCGTTTTCATAATAATAGTTTCGCCTTTTATTAGACATAATCATGAAGCAGGACCCGGTACTTCTGTAACAAAGTCATGCGTGGGTTCTTCGACGTTGCCATCCTTGTCTAACTACTCCCTCGGTTCCTAAATATTTGTTTTTTCTAGAGATTTCAAGTAGACTATCATATACGGATGTATATAAACATATTTTAAAGTATAGATTTACTCATTTTGCTCCGTATGTAGTTATTTGTTGAAATCTCTAGAAAGATAAATATTTAGAAACGGGGATAGTATATACGTAAGCTGTTTGCAATTGCACATTAATCTGCATGCATGCATGTCGATCATCTTCAAAGACAAAAACCACTGGACCTACACCACAGTGAAACATGTTAATCAAGAGGTCAGATCGGGACAACTAATTAGTTTACTTGTGATGTGAAGTTATGATGGAAAAGACCAGTCGGTCATGGTCAAGAAAGGGTAACGAGCTAATGATGAAATAGACATAAATCAATATGACAAATCGACGAACCTGCCCTAGCTAAAAACAGCACACGTTGCTACGTGTGCCCGGCTATATTTGTAGCTATCTAGCCGTTCGGCTAGCTAGTTAGTTATATCTGACTGACACACACCACACCAATTATATGGTTGTTACAGCGAAGTCTTATCTAAGTGTGCAGCTAACCTAATGCCAAGTGCATGCACGGGCCGATCTGTTGTGCAGCCTGCAGGGTTACGTTGAACGATAGATCGATCGATGTGCCATGCATGAAACAAGTGCATGCACCATTAGCTATAGACTATTGCTAGCTTTTAGACTGCTTCCATCCTCGTGTATACTACTATATCATTCTGATCCAACACGAATCATTGCCTGCTTGCTATTACATTGTCCATTTGTATATGCGAGCAATTACCCTGATATAACATTTTCCTTATATATTCGCCGAAAAAAACTTTTGCCTTACACACACGATGCATACATGTGTTGTATGGATGGCAAATTAGTTATACACATTACACGTCCGGTGTTGTGGAGTCACCGTACGTATGCACTCTCAGCTCCCGGTATTTCCGGTGCTTACGTACGTACCACTTGCGTAGCTATAGCTTTAACAATGAAACATGCATGGACCTTTTCTATACCTAAACGATACTATATGAACAGCATTGCGTCGACATGCATGATGACCATACGTACATCTCAGAGGCTATTCTTAGTAGTGGATGGGGCTGCGATCGATCAATAAACTACTAAGAACATATTTAAAATAGGCTGTCGATAGATGGTTAGTTCGGGTGGTTCCATCAGTGTGTGACCGCCCTACGCACTGATCGACACCAGTACTGTCCCCGGCCTGGCCTTGACGCATGCAAGTTGAGGCCATCACGCATATGTTCAGTGTGACTGTGCGAGGCTACATCTATATGGCTATGTGTGTGCAGTCTAGCTCTGCACAGTTCTCCTTTTCATCCCGACACGGTACGTACAGTGCTTCTGAGTCCTGGCCTGAAACGGAACTGCTCATGGACAAGCCGGTCGCAACGGCCGACCGGTGCGTACGTCGTCGACGCCGACGGCCCATGCACCCAGCAGCGACCACCTGCATGGCTGCATGCATGCCATGCGCGTGTAGTTTAATTGATCGATTAACATATGCAATCATTTCGAATTAGGCAACTTCGGCCACCAGCTGATTAATTACTCCGGCTTGGACGGTCTCTGCCACGCAACAAGAGCCACCGCTTTACGTCCGAGAGATGAGACGCATGCGCGAGGTGTGCAAATTCGGTGCATGCATATTGTATACAGATAGCGAACCAGTTCATTTAGAAGGAAGGTGGTATCCGGCCCACTACTTTACATTGGTGCTCATATTTTTCAAAATTTGTTTCGTATCTTTTGGCGATGTGCATTCAGTGAAAGAAGACGTTCTAATCGACTATGAAGGCGTCTATGGCTACTTCGTCAATCTTTAGATGATGTGTCCGTTCAATTTCTCAAAGGTGGATGTAAGGTGTGCTTGTGTGTGTTCTGAGTGTATGTGTATATGTATGAGTATCTATATTTGTATTGTGTTAAAAAAACATATTGTATACAAATACCACTTAGTTTCTTTAAAAAATATATGCTTAGCTACGCTTTTGGATATGTAGCCAAAGCCAACTAGGCATTCATTTTGGAACAATTCTATACGATGCTGAGCATAGGGCAGCAAGCTAGCGAAGCGGTAGCAGCGTACACAAGGTTTCGGTTTTGGACTTTTCTAGAAGGTTCTGACTGGTTTTGGGAACCTTCCAGATGTCCTGAACCGGTTTTCTTTTTCTGTCATTTCTTTACAGGTTTTCTTTATTTTCTTTTGAGTTTTTCCCCTGTCTCTCTTGTTTCTTTTTTAAAAAATTACAAATTTCAGAAGATCTTTTTATTTTGTAATTAATATGCATAATTTCCAAAAATGTTTGGAATTTCAAAAAATTGTTTCCGTTTTTAGAAGTGTTCATAAGTTTTTTGTAATGTTCTGAATGTTAAAGCATTTCCTGTTTTCAAAATTTGTTCAGAAATTTAAAGAATATTCATATTTTCGTAAAATTTTCAGGAATCTCAAAATTTGTTCCAATTACAAATTTTGGTTGTGTTTTTTAAAAAGTGTTCATATTTTTAAAAAAATGTTTGTAATTTTCAAAAATTGTTTGAATTTTTAAAACTCTTCGGGGTTTCAAAAATTATTCATGTTTCCAACAATTGTTTGTGTTTTTAAAAATGATCGGAATTGCAAAAAAAATCTTCACATTTTATTTTAATTTTAAAATTCCAAACAAAATGTTATGTCTTCAGAAAATATTTGTCGGAATTGTTCATAATTTTCCAAAAATATTTCAAATCTGATCCTGGAGTGAGCTCTTAAAAGTTCACACTTCTCATCAGTCACCAGCGTTCGGAAGTGGGAGGTCATGAGTCCAATACCTCTTAAGCGTGCCACTTTTTTGGCATTTTTACTCTAGTGCTACAAACATAACTCGCGTCAGTGCCTGCGAGTGGGCTAGCCCAGTCACGGACCCATCTGTTGCGTGTGCTATTGGGACTTCCTTCATTTTGGAGAGATATAAAAAACATGGGAGCTCCAGCCGCTCTTTGCGGCAAGTTGCCGGCCGAACGCACAGGCAGATATCCGAATGGGCCAGCCCAAGCTAGCGAGGAGCAGCGAACCAGTAGGTCGCGTTTTGTAGGTATCGAAGTCAGGAGATCCAGCTCGATAAGACATACTATTACCACTTCACCTGACAACAATATCTGATTATTGGCCTGTGCGAATAAATTAAGAACCAAAACCATCGCAGATTCGAGTATTTTCGAAATTTCAAACCCAAAACATTTGTTTTAAAAAAAGGAAATGTTTATGAAACACGAACACTTTTTAAATTTGTGAATTTTTTTTTAAAAAACTCAAACATTTTCAAAAGGGGAACATTTTTGAAAATAATGAACAATTTTCTGAAACTCTGGGATAAAAAGAATACATGAACATTTTTTCAAAACTGGAACATTTTTTGAAATTCCTAAATTTTGGGAAAACACGAATATTTTATGAAACTCTGGAACAAAATTGAAAACACAAACATTTTTTCATAACAGATTTGTTTTTCGAAATTCCAAAACTAAATTTGGAAAGTGAACATTTTTTGAAAAACGGAGCTTTTTTTAAACTCGGAACAAAATTTCTAAACATGAACATTTTTTGAAAAATGCACATAATATTTGAAACGGAACATTTCTTTAAACTCCTGAACACAATTTAAGACATGAACAAATTTCGAAATTTGTGAACAGTTTTTCGGAACGAGAACTTTTTTTGAATCTTCCGAACAAAATTTGGAAACATGAATATTCTTTGAAATTAGCGAACAAGTTTTGAAATGGAATTATTAATTGAAGTCTCCAAATTTTTCTAAAGACGTTTTGAAAATTTTGCACAGAAACTGAATAAAAAAGAAAAAGCAGAAAGAGAAAATAAAGATTAGTAAAAACATAAGAAAGCGAAAAACCAGCAAAAAACGGTTTTGTAACATTCTAGAATCTTCACAAAAGCAGAAAAACCAGGCTGGAACCTTCCAGAATGTTCCCAAAACCGGATGCATGTACTCGTTAGCTTTTCCGATGGGCCGGCCCAGTTCGATCGCTAGCTTTGATCTGGTCTATGCGAAGGATCCGAATATCCTATTTGACGCTCTTTGCGTCAAACTGCCGGTGCTTCCACGACCTAGAAAGGGATTATGGCTGGGAGGAAGGCACTAGAAGCTGGCTTATTAAAGAGAATTTGTGACGGCACTTCTGTGAATATTTGGACTGATCAGTGGCTCCCTGGGAAGCAATTTCTGCAGCCATCAGTTCAGATTGGGAGTGCCACCCTCCACACAGTTTCAGACCTAGTTGACACTGAGAACTGGAGTTGGAAAGTTGATCTCATTCGGAGTAATTTCACACCGCCAGATGCTGATGCAATTTTAAATTTACCACTCAGGCAAGGTGGTGGTGACGACTTCTGGGTGTGGGCTCATGAGAGGTCAGGGTCCTATACTGTAAAATCCACGTATCGTGCTCTAATGACTCGCAACGAGCATTTAGCTCTAGAGGAAGGGGCGATCACTGAAACTTCAGAGAATGACAAACAGTTATGGACTCAACTCTGGGAGCTCAAAGTGCTACCCAAGGTCCGTGTCTTCTGGTAGCGAGTCCTCTGCGGCATTCTGCCGGTGGAATCAACACTGAGGCATAGACACATTGCGACTATGGCCCGATGCAAGTTCTCCAAGGGTGCAGACGAAGACATGGTGCATGCATTCATCAAGTGTTCCCATGCTCAAAGCTTCTGGATAGAAGCTAGGAAGTGGCTCAATGTCAAACTGCCACAACTACATCTGAGTACCTGGTGCAAGGGTATTCTGTGTGACACACTCATCGATGAGGGAGACCGGGCGAAGATCATCATAGTCATGTGGGCAATATGGACTTCCCGCAACAACATAACAGATGACAGAGAGAGTCTGAATCCCGGCCAGTCCTTGAAGCGAATCAGAGAAGCTCTAATGCTGTTAGAGCTCCCAGTTGAACATACCAGGATTTTGCCTAGTTATGGTTGGAGACCACCTGACCCAGAATGGATAAAAATATACATGGATGCAAGCCAGCAAGCGTCTCGCTGACTGAAAACAGAAGTGGAGCGGGCGGTCTAGCAAGAACTCCCTCCGCCTTTGTTGCTGCCTGGAGTAAGCCGCACCATAATGTCACGAATCCGCTTATTGCAGAAGCTCTGGCTCTACAAGACGGAGTAATTTTTGGCAAACTTCGGGGTTTTCCACGAGTGGTGTTTGAAGTAGATTGCTTGGAGTTGGTACAACTCTGGAACTCGCGACAATTTTCACGCTCTGTTATAGCGCCTATTCTTCTCGAAATTGAAGGGCTAGCCTCAACTTTTCTTAGTTTTGATGTTCAACATGTAATGAGACAAGCCAACAATTCAGCGCACCTATGTGCAAAGCATGCAAGCACACTGGGAGTGACTGATTGCTGGATGAACTCTCCTCCCGGTTTCCTCGTGACGAGCCTGTTGGCTGATCGCGCTGGAGCTGGAAATGATTGAATAAAGCTCTATGATTCCCGCAAAAAAAAACTGCCGGCACTTCGCACAGGCGAGCGACCGAGCAGCGACGCAAAGAGCCGGCCCAGTTTTTGCGCATACCGCCACTAGACAGCCAGTTTTGGGAACGTTCTAGAAGGTTCCCTACCTTTTTTCTTTTACTGGCTTTTTTGTTTTCCTTTTTTGTCTGTTTCTTTTCTTTTTTCCCTTTTTTGTTTCTTTTTTCCTTTTCAAGGTTATTTTATCTTTTTTAAACTAAGTTCATGTTCAAAAATTGTTCTTATATTTAGAAAAAAATTATTGCCTTTAAAAAATGTTCGAAATTTAAAAAAAATCATAATTTCAAAAAATGTTCGTGATTTTCAAAAAAAGTTTTTGTTTTCATAAAATTCTGCAAATGTTCAAAAATTTCAAAAAGTGTTCGGGTGTTAAAAAAATCGTGATTTTTTCAAAAATGTTTATGATTTTAAAAAATGCTTTTGTTGAAATTTTAGAAAAATGTTCTTCCTTTAAAAATTTGTTCACATTTTTCAAAAAATGTTCATGTTTCAAAAAATGTTTTTGCGTTTCATAAAGTTATTCGTGTTTTTCTTTTTTAGAATAAATGTTTAGCTTTTAATAAAACTCTGAAATTTTCAAAAGTTATTCGTGTTTTTCTTTTTTAGAATCATGAAATGTTCGAAATTTTAAAAAAAATCATAATTTCAAAAAATGTTCAAAAAGTGTTCGGGTGTTAAAAAAATTGTGATTTTTTCAAAAATGTTTATGATTTCAAAAAATGCTTTTGTTGAAATTTTAGAAAAATGTTCTTCCTTTAAAAATTTGTTCACATTTTTCAAAAAATGTTCATGTTTCAAAAGATGTTTTTGCGTTTCATAAAGTTATTTGTGTTTTTCTTTTTTAGAATAAATGTTTAGCTTTTAATAAAACTCCGAAATTTTCAGAATTTGTTCGCCTTTTCTATAATATGTTCAACACTTCAAAATATGTTCCCTTTTTCAAATGTTGTTCTCAAATTAAGAAAATGTTTGTGTTTTCAAAAAATCTTTTGGAATTTGTAAAATATTCGCATATTAGAAAAATGTCAAGAGTTAAAAAAATGTCCCTGTTTTCAATTTTTGTTCAAAATTTCAGAAAATGTTCTGAATTTCAAAATATGTTCACATTTTCCAATTATTCTTCACAGTTTTTCAAAATTGTTCATGTTTTTAAATTTGTGTTTGAATTTCAAAATTTGTTCAGATGTTTCGGTAAGTATTCAAAATTTGTTCAATATTTCAAAATTCTATTCATGCTTACAAATATTGCTCAAATTTTTATAACTTCGTTCACAATTTCCAAGAGAATGATCGAGAACTCTGAGAAAGATCGGATCTCTGTCTTTACATTCTTTACTAGTTTGCGCTTATTGAATGTCAGTAGGACTTGCCAGCCCGAGTGGCTAGCGAGAAGGCCTCCAGAGCTGGAGGTACGGATTTTTCGCTCCTCCATCCGATTTTTCGCTATATTTTTACATCGTCACGACCCCTAAATGGGCTGGCCCAGTCGGGGCTCTCCGTGTGTGCGTCGCGCGCGGCAATTTGCCGCAGAGCGCGTCACATAGGAGGTCCCCGAAGGATCCACTACTCGACATAGAATGCGCCAAATAGGAAAAGCCCAAAAATATAGTTAGCGCCTTCAGTGCCAACTAAGGTTTGTAGCGCCCGTAGATCACCTCATGGGCCGCCACGACCCTGTATGCCACACTCCTTCGCGGGACCTCCTTTTGCAGCGTCTTAAGCGCCAGGTTGGCCAACTGGCGCTCATGCGCCTCCTCGAGTGGGCCGGCCCAAATACACGCGAACACTGCGTCCCTGGCTCGGTCGCTTCCTGCATCGCTCGCTCCATATTCCAGTTCGATCATTCGATTGGATGGACTAGCTGACCGTTGACCATTTGACCACTAACCATCTGACCAATGACTTTTCTAGAAAAAGTTCATAAAATTGAAAAACAGTTTGTGAATTCGAAAAAAGTCCATTGATTTTGAAAACAGTTCATCAGATTTGAAAAAAAAGTTGATCGGTTTTTGAAACAGTTCATCAAATTTGAAAAAAAATTCATCAAATTTTGAAAAAAAGTTCATTAGATTTTGAAAAAAGTTCATCAAATTTGAAAAAAGTTCATCGATTTTTTTTAAATCATCAATTTTGAAAACAGTTCATCAGATTTGAAAAAAGTTCATCGGATTTGAAAAAGTTCATCGAATTTGAAAAAAAATCAGAAATCTGAAAAAGTTCATCGATTTGAAAAAAAAATTCATCGAACTCGGAAGAAGAAAAAGGAAAAAATTGAAAATGAAAAAGGAAAACAGAAAAAGGTAAAAGGACAAGGTATAAGAAAGTAAAATTTCATTTTGAAAAAATCCTGCGTGAATAGAGAGGAAACTGCACAGGCCCTCTTGTTTTCTCAAGTCCCCTAGGCGAAAGAACTAGGGTTTCGTAGTCTTCCGGCGATTCTTCGCCGGAATCCTATCTTCGGCGCTGCACGCGGGTGTGATTGAATCTTCTCGACTCGGGCTGACGAAGGGGGATCCCCGTGATCTTACCCAGCCTTGGACGAGGAGTCTGTTTGCCTTGCACGGAGTGCTAGGGTTTCGCCGGATTGGATCGCGGCTATGGCGGAAGGCAGTGGATCTCAAAGGGAGAAGGGGAAGGAGACAGCGGAGGATCTGCTCGCTCGCCTTACCCTACAGGAGGAGGAAGAGGATGACTTGTGTGGGAAGAGGAACTCCCAGACCTAATGGAACCGGCGCAATGGCTGGCGTTCGCTAGGGTGCACACATCAAGAACCTTTAGCCCTAATGCACTCTATGGTGACATGAGGGCGGCCTGGAACCCGGCTAAGGCGGTAGTCTGTAGGAAGATCAGGGAGAACCTATTCACAGCGCAGTTTGGGTGCCTTGCAGATTGGAAGAAAGCTATGCTAGATGGTCCATGGCTGTTTAGGGATCAGGCTGTGATTTTGGAGGAATAAGACGGTTTCAAAAACCCTGATTCGTTCAAGCTGGATAAGATCGAGGTGTAGGCGCAGATCCATCGCTTGCCAGACAAGTTTCTTATTGAGCCGGTGGTGAGAGGCTTGGCTTCGAGGATTGGTGAGGTGATGGAGGTGCAACTAAAGCTGCCGGCTGGATTTTTCGGCGAGTTCGTGAGTCAAGGTGAAGATAGATGTGAACACAAAGATTAAGAGGTTTGTCACTGGAAAGAAAGGCGATGAGAGGGTGAAATATCAAGTCAAGTATGAGAAGCTGCCTATATTCTGTTATAATTGTGGAGAGTTTGGTCACTGGCACGAGGAGTGTGGAAACGGGGTTCACGACGAATCTGCCTTTGAATGGGGTGCTTTCTTATTTGTAGATAATGTGAGAGTCCGATCAGCAGGAAGAGGGTATGCTCAATCACAGAGGGGGAGAGGAGGTTATGCGATGGGAGGACGAGGCAGAGGAAGGGAACAGTATAATCCGAACCAGAGATGGAGGTTCAATGCAAGACCGCCGCAGACCCATGAAGCAGCAGATGAGTCGGAGGAGAAGGCGCAATATGGGGATGGAATGAATACGTCAAACCAGCAGCAACATGTTCAAAATTAGCCGCAGGTCCAGAACCATGATGTTGGCAGAAACAAATCCACCATGCTGGGGAACACTGGACCTGAAATCAGTGCTTCGGGGGGTAGGGGAAGAAAGATGTCAATGGAAGAGGAGGATGGATCGGGGGGGGCTCGCTCAAGAGGCTGTCGGCTGATAACACAACAGCTAACCTCCTCGGAACGGGTACAGGAGTAGGAGAATGAGTTTTGTCGGGTACGGCCACGACGTTGGTGGTGAGGAAGAAACCGTCGGGAGTGCCTCCTTTGCCTCCGGTGTATGTGTCTCCGAGAAAAGAAGTGAAAAGGCCGAAGAAAGGGGATGGCCAGGGGAGGAAGTTGGATAGCACTCTTGAAGTGGATCATGAAGCAGAAGAGACCAACACGGTAGAGGGCAACGAGGCATACAAAGATCTATCGGTGGGCTCCCGTGAGGAGTACCGCCGGAAGCAATGAGTATCATATGTTGGAATTGTCGGGGTGCGGGCAAAGCCTCGACAGTTCGCGAGCTTCGGGAGATCGTGAAGAATTTTGCCCCTATCGTTCTGTGTATAATAGAGACTCAAATTGATAAAGTTAGGGTAGAAAGTTTAGCTACTTCAGTTGGTTATGATAATGGTTATGCTATCAGCAGTGTAGGCAGAAGTGGATGAATTGGTTTGTTCTGAAATAATTCAATAAACATTGGTATTTCTGGTTACTCGGATTATCACGTGGATTGTGAGGTGAGGATCCCGGGTTGTGACCCGTGGGGACTAACAGTGGTGTACGGTGAAGCTCAAACAAACTTGAGGCACCAGACCTGGGAGACTTTGAAAAATATAGCAAGTTTAAGCCCCCTCCCATGGCTATGTATAGGGGATTTCAACGAAGTCTTACATCCAGAAGAACATGAGGGGGTTGGAGAGAGAAGCAATGCTCAGATCCAAGGATTCAGGGACATGGTCGATACTTGCATGCTTATGGATTTGGGGTATAAGGGGAGGTTCTGGACTTTTGAGAAGAAGGTTATGGGGGGTTCTTATACTAGAGTTAGGTTGGATCGGGCTCTTGGTTCAACCAAGTGGTGTTCTCTATTTCCACTCGCGGGTGTTAACCATCTAACATCAGCAACATCGGATCATGGCCCGATACAACTTGTGTTAAACTTGGAGCAGGACCATCGCCAAGTAAAGGAGAAGATCTTCCGCTATGAGGTGGCATGGGAAACACATGAAGATCTGAAGGGCACAATTAGTGCCTCGTGGGCGGCACCGATGGAGGAAGGAAGAGTGGCAGATTTGAAAAATAAGCTAGCAAACTTGTCAAATAATTTGAGAAAATGGGACAGGAGGACTTTTGGGTCTGTGCGCCGTGAAATAAAGGAGTTGAAAAAGAAACTTGACGAGCTGCGGAATGCCCCTGGACGACCTGGACCTTGTCATGAAGAGAAAAAGGTGAATGAGAAGCTGGTGGAATTATACCATAGAGAAGAATTGTTGTGGAGGCAGCGTTCAAGGATTGGGTGGCTGACGGCGGGAGACAAGAACACAAATTTTTTCCATATGAGAGCTAGCATGAGGAGGAAGAAAAATATGATTAAAGCTTTGATGAATTCTTTGGGGGTTTAGGTGGATGACCCGGAAGAACTAAAAGAGATGGTCACATCCTTCTATAAGAATTTATACACAACCGAGGGGGTGTCGGACATGGAGGCGGTCCTAAGGCATGTGCCGCGGAAGGTCACCTCAGAGATGAATGGCATTCTATGTGCAGAATATTCTGAAGATGAAGTCAAGGCTGCTCTTTTTCAGATGTTCCCAACAAAATCTCCGGGCCCGGATGGATTCCCGGCTCACTTCTATCAGCGCCATTGGGATGTGTGTGGGAATGAGGTGACAAAGGCTATTCTCAGGATAGTCCGAGGGGAGGAAGATGCAGAATGTATCAATGACACCTTCTTGGTCCTTATCCCAAAGGTATTGAGTCCAACATTACTTAGTCAGTTCAGACCTATCAGTTTGTGCAATGTTTTGTATAAAATTGCTTCGAAGGTGATTGCAAACAGATTGAAGCAAATTTTTCCGAAGATAATCTCAGAGGAATAGTCTGCATTTGTTCCTGGCAGGCTCATAACAGACAATATTATCACGGCATATGAGTGTTTGCATTTTATGAAGGGAAGTAAGTCAAAGAAAAATAGTCACTGTGCTCTCAAGTTGGATATGATGAAAGCTTATGACAGGCTCGAGTGGGACTATCTCCAAGCAATGATGGAGAGGCTAGGTTTTGCTCAGCAGTGGATAAAGGTGGTAATGAGTATGATCAAATCAGTTTCTTTTTCTGTTCTGTTTAATGGAGAAAAGTTGGAGGAGTTTAAACCTAGCAGAGGGATTCGACAGGGAGACCCTATCTCCCCTTATCTTTTCTTGATAGCAGCGGAGGGCCTTTCGTGCCTACTGAAATCAGTTCCTCAGTCGTCAGCATTTTCCGGAGTCCAGGTGGCCCCGACAGCTCCGGTTGTCAACCGCTTGCTCTTCGCTGATGATAGCCTGCTGTTGTTCAAGGCGAGTACAGAAGGGGCAGAGGTGGTGCCAAATCTGTTGGAAACATATTGCAGGGCATCTGGGCAAAGAGTGAATAATGAGAAATCTTCGATCTTCTTTAGTAAAGGCTGTCCACAGGCAACAAGGGATGGGATTAAAAACACCTTGCAAGTTCATGATGAGCAGTTAAGCGATCGGTATCTTGGGATGCCACGGATGTGGGTCATGCAAAGAATGGCACTTTCAAATATCTAAGAGACAGGGTATGGGACAAAATCAAGGGGTGGATGGAGAAGCTGCTATCATATGCCGGTAAGGAGGTGCTTATCAAGGCGGTGGCTCAGGCGATACCTGTCTATTCAATGTCTTGTTTTAGGTTACCGCGAGGCATTTGTGGAAGCATTACCTCTATGATCAGACAGTTTTGGTGGGGAAGTAAAAGAGGGAAGAGGAAACCTTGCTGGATTTCGTGGGACATATGCACAAAACCCAAGTATTTGGGAGGACTTGGTTTTAGAGATATTGATCTCTTTAATCTCTCACTTTTAGCAAGGCAAGCATGGCGCTTAATTCAGTCACCCAACACTTTAAGTGCCAGAATTCTACAAGCAAAGTATTTTGCATCTACGTCTTTTCTTGAGGCAGAATTGGGAGGCAAACCATCGCAGATACAGAGAGCTATTATAGAGGGGAGAGGAGCACTTGAACAAGGTCTGATACGGAGGATTGGAACTAGAGAAGAAACCAATATATGGGAACATAATTGGCTCCCACGTTCGGGCCTAATGAGACCAATGGCGAGCTTGGTTGTGGATAAACCAGTACGAGTTGTAGAGCTAATTGATGCCACTAAGGCAAGGTGGATAGAAGAAAAGGTGCGTACAATTTTTCTGCCCTGGACGCCAACATAATACTAAACATACCACTCTGCACTACAAAAGTTGATGATTTTTGGGCTTGGGGAGAAGATGAACGCGGAATTTTTTCAGTAAGGTCAGTATATAAATTGCTGTTGAAACTGAAATTACAAGGGGAGGCATTGCTGCAGCCGGTGGGAGGACACTCAAATGAGGCAACAGAAGAAGCAGCTTGGACTGCTTTGTGGCACATCAAGGTCCCCTCAAAACTTAAAGTGTTCTTATGGAGGTTATGCCATGAATCGATCCCAACAACAGGGGTATTACACCACCGGAATATGGCAACTTCAAGTGTGTGTGCCTTCTGCTCGGCACAAGATGATTGAAGCATGCGTTGATAGATTGTGTGATGGCTAGAAGTGTATGGTCACTTTGCTCAGAGGAAATAGTGGAGTTAATGCTTGACAACTTGTCCCTTGATGCAAAAAACTGGATCTTTACTATGCATGATTCGTTGTCACATACGGAATTCACACGGATGGTGGTGACTCTATGGGCGGTCTGGCGATCAAGAAGAAGAGCAATACATGAAGAAATATTTGACAGTCCTTTCTCAACTAACTCTTTTATAAACCGCTACCTGGGGGATTTGGAGCTGGCGGACATGAGAGACAGAGGAGCGTCGAAGCAACCGCGTATCGTCAGACCAACTGTGTGGCTGGCTCCGCCTGGTGGACATGTGAAGTTGAATGCGGATGCGGCAGTGTCCAGGGAAGAGGATTAGGTGCTGTGGGGGTGGTATGCCGAGACCACGAAGGCAGTTTCTTGGGAGCCTCAGCCCTAAAACTCAAGTTCATTACGGATGCGAGCACTCTGGAAGCGATTGCTATACGAGAGGCTCAAGCTTTGGCTGAGGATCTATATGCTAACATGGTTCAGATTGCATCGCATTGCAAGAGGGTGGTTGTTGATGTCCAGAAAAACTCAGGGGCTGGATATGGAGCTATTGTCCATGAAATTTTACACCGTGTGAATTCTTTTATTTCATGTAAAGTAGTTCATGAGTATAGGAGCTCGAATTTCGAGGCTCACAATCTCGCTAAATATGCTTTGTCATTAGGATATGGCCGTCATGTGTGGCTGGGCCAACCAGGAGACCTGGATTTTCTTCCTGTAAACATTATGAACAATGAATAAAAGCATGCGAGATTGTCTCAAAAAAATCCTGCGTAGTGGTGTGCTGGTTACACCCGAGGTCGCTGGTTCGAATCACAGCTAACACAGTTTTTTTTGCTAATTAAAACAGAGAAGAAAAAAAGCTATTGGGCCGGCCCAGCGCCCGAGCACTTCAGGCACCCGTTCGCAAGCGGGCACATATGCGCCAAATAGGATCCGCCCTCCCTCGGTCGCGTCCCTAGCTGCTCCCATGCTTTTTTGCACTCACTCTTCTTTTTTCCTCGGTTTTCTCCTTTTATGCTGTGTTGTTTAGTGAAAACCTGATTGCTGGTTTTTAAATTTAAAAAGGTTCGTGTGTTCAATATTGTTCACGAAACTTAAAAAAGTGTGAATTAAAAAAATCATGGATTTGAAAAGAATTTCACAAATTAGAAAAATAATCACAAATTTGAATAAGTTCATGAATTCAAAAAATGTTCACGAATTTGAAAGAAATTTCATGAGTTTGAAAAAGGTTCACGAATTTGAAGTTTATGGATTTGAAAAAAAATGTTAGTTTGAAAAATGTTCACTAATTCAAACAAAATCACGAATTTGAAAGAAAGATCATGAGTGTGAAAAAGGTTCACGAATTTGAAGTTCATCCATTTGGAAAAAATGTTCATTCCAATAATGTTCATTAATTTGAAGAAAAGTTCATGAAATAAAATGATAAAAAATGATAAAAACTAAAACTAAAACTAAAAACTAAAAATAGAAAGAAAAACTAAAAATGGAAAAATAACAAAACACGAACAAGAGAAAAACTCAAGTAAAGCGAAAGAACAACAGTAAAAGAAAAAATGGCCGAAGGAAGCATTTGTAATGTTCCCAAAACCCTGTTGCGTTTCATCGCTATATGGTCCATTTTAAGAAGTATGTAGAGATCCCTCGTGTCTGCAGGGTGTGCAAAACCAAACCAGAAACCAGAAACCGAACCGAAATTTTGGTTTTTCTGATTTTCTGTTTCATTTACTGTTTCCGGATCTGATAACCATATGCTATTCAGTTTTTTCGGTTAGAAACCAACAACCATTCAATTAAACCAAAAAACGGAAATGAAGTGAACTACAACTTGCGAAAAAAAATCGCACATACCTGGAGTCGAACTCCGGAAGGCCCATTGCCTGAAGTTTGGTGGCCAACCAGGTCACCTAAGTTTGTTCATTTATGCTAGGAAGGAGATATTATATCCTGAATATGCACATACCATTGTACGAAGGCAACATGTGCCCCCCGTTCAGATTCAGACGCTTCTAATTTGGAGTAGGCAAATGAAGGGAACATGTCAATTCTTTTTTGATAACGGGAACAAGTCACCACGCGCTTGTAGAAAGTTGCCTGACCAGGAGATATAAAACTTGTAAGCATAACTAAGATGGCAAAAACACTTAACCAACATTGGATAAATAAGTTTGTTACATGGTATTGTACAACAATGAAACATACTTCAACCTTTGATTATCCCTGAACTGAAAATTCAAATATGTGACAAAAAATAATGTGTTGTTAATAAATTCGCGTCAACTTTGGTTAATTTGGTTATTACCGAAACCGAACCGTATTTTTATACAAAACCGTATAAACGAAGTATAAAAACTGTATAAACTGAACTGAATCAAATCACAAAAACAGAATGCACACCCTGCCGCTTTCTATGATCAATGAAGAAAAACGACGCTGAATAGGAAATCGCAATCAAGATAATCCTCCTCTCAATGTTCACAATAGATATCCCGTAGGAGGAATCCACGAGAGCCAATGGTAGTAGATACTGCAATAGGTAGACACATGTTAATGGCTAACATAATAAACAAACTAATTTGTAAGTGCGAGAATCACTTACAATTGCAGAGTTGAAGACGTCATATTTCGGAAAAGGCCGAACCACGACACTATCAATCAGCACCGCAGCGTGGTTTGGTTGCTGCATCAAAGACTGCTTTAGGGCCCAACTTGAGCATGGAATTGCAAATCAAAAAAGTGCTTGCTTCCAAGACAGTCAGTGCCTTTGTTCCTCTCTACTTTGGTGCAACCAAGCTTACGGACTGCAAGATTGAAGCAAGAGTGATGGACTCGTCCATCATCTCGGTTGGTGTTTTGTATCATTTCCAGGCTATTCTCGATCAAGAATGGTTAAAGCCTCCTATCCATAAAGTGCTGCAAAAAAAGGCAGAACAAGGTTTAACAAAACTTAAGTTCAAATAAACTAGAATTCTAACGGGAAACATGTCTCGTTTTCTAAATAATCTGCAAGATGAGTAAACTTTGTTAGCTTCCTACAAATTCTGATAACACCTTTCTAATAATTTGGTATGTGCATTTTTTTCTAATAATATGGTAGGTGTGTAAAATGAGTATGGAAATTGTTTCCAAAAATGGTGTCAACTCTTTCTTTAAATAATCTGATAAAATTGGAATTGTTCTGAATAGTCTGGTTACTCTTTTCTAAACAATAAATAATCTGATGGTCTAGATCGTCCAAATGGTGAGCACCTCAACACGTTTAGCGTGCAGTGACAAAATGGAAACTACTCCACAAGATTAATGCAACGATTATCCCATAATTATAGTTACCAATGAAAAATAAAACTTTGGTGAGAGTGGATTTTCTGGACACGGTAGCAGCTGGCCAGTGCGATCTGACAATAGACATTTTTTTCTTCGTGGATGCCACATTCATTTTCTTGTGCTTAGGACTGACAATACGCAGGGAAATACAAGGGGCCATTCTGACAAAGAGCAGGCTAGCTAGCTGGGGCATGACTTAAGGGTGGGTCTCTCCAAGGGTGAAATTTTTACCATGCATTTAATAGTTTCTGATGACAACCAGTAAATGCATGTAGTTAGTAAAGACAACAGGTTGTTGATCAAAAAGTAGGTTTCAAAGATAAAAGACATTTTTTAAACAATCAACTTCACTACTGCTTGTTGAGGGCTTGAGGACTAGTGATGGGACAAATCTTAAATGACTGAAAAACAAAGGGAAATGAGGATAATCGGGATGTTTTCTTCTTCCTTGAGTTACTTCTCTCTTCTCTCGCAACTGCAGCGCCCGATCTCACCTCCAATGACCAGAAAGGTCTTATAATATCTATAATAAGTATTTTCAAGGTATGTAAAACCAAGAAATTTTATGATTTAGTTTGTCATTGCATTCACACATACATATTTAAAGTGCATTAGGTAACACAATATTTTTTAAGTTTCTAAAGAGTACTATAGTATTTGTTAGAAACCATAGTTTGAAAACTTTGATGTGTTTGGTCTCAATAATTTTCTAGTTTAATAAACCATGGTAAAATGTTGTGGTAATTTCACAGTTTTTGAAAAACAGGTGTCGTCCTCTTTTTTCTCTACCGACTTTAACAATAGTCACATGAATAAGGGTATGGCTGCTAGGTATGCACCTGACCTGTATAGCATGACTGCTCGTTTTACACGCCGGTCGGTTGCGTGGATGTAACTGAGTTAGGTCCAGCCAGTCAGAACTACTGTTTCAAACAATGTGGTGGTTTTGCCAAAATTAAGAAAAACCACAGTATGTAAAAACCTAATCTATGTTTGGTAGCAAAGTATTACAAAACCCGTAGTATTGAAAAACTATAGTATTTTATTATAGCATGTGCATAGAAAATATTACAGTTTTGCCAATTCGGAGTATTTTGAAGTATTGAGAATATCGTGACCTCTTTGGTTAGTGCTTGTAGGGATCAATGTAACTTAGCTACCTAATCTTCCCACGTTCTTTGCTAGCTAGCGGCTGCAAACTGTAGAGGCCATATCTCGGCATGTATGAGTTGTTTGTAGTACTTATTTTGGGACGTCTCCGCTCTAGATAGGCTCTGCTCCGCGCCGCGTGCCACTCCGGCCGCGGCGGCCACCGCCCCTCACCACGCTGCCCGCCCGGCCCCCCTCCCGCATGGGGCGCCGGCGCCCCTCTAGCTCTAGGTGTAGCTCAAGGCACAGCTCCCGCGACAGCGGCGTATGGGGCACCCCAGCCTCGGTGCCTTGCGCGACCTGATCCAGCGGTCCGTCGCAGGTCCCGGAGACCCAGCTGTCATCCCATCGCCGGTCTTCTCCAGATCTGCCGCCCCCGCCGCGTATCCTGCTGCGGGGTGAATGCTCGCGCGGCGCGGCTGCGCTCGACCCAGCGGATCCAGCGCTGTCCCCCCTCCCGGTGGGCAGAGGCTTAAATCCACTGTGGTCGTCCTCTCACCCTCGGCTCCCACTTCCCCTTCTGGGGTGGACGGTGGATGGACGGAGGTGGTGGCGAGGAAAAACCGGAGACCTTGCTCTGGCTCCCGGGGCAATAGCTCGCATCGTCGTTGGCACGGGTCGGACCGGCGTCCCGCCCCAAGCCCCAACCCTGGCCGCGAGGCCTTTTTAAGCCACTTCAAGGGCCTTTGTTTTCGCTGCCTCAGCCCTCGCCATCGCCGGAAAGACTGTAGAGATCCATTATGCTGCATCATCTGCAAGCTCCCGGGCCACTTCGGCAGGGAATGCCCACACAATCCTAGGTTGCGCTGCAGTAGAGTGAGCTCCAAGCCTGTAGCTAGGCCGCGGCTTCTAGTTCAAGACCGCCTTTGTTTCCCCCACGCCTCGCCTCCACCCTTCCCCCCGCCCCCGCCATCGCTGCCTGTGCCCTCTGAGCCGTCCGCCACCATGTCCAGCCAGGGACGCTTTAACCACACCGACCCTTCTCGTCGCCCTCACTCCAGCCACCAGGTGGTCGTGTCCTCCCCGGCCATGGATCACCAGGTGTTCGTCTTGCGTCAGCACGCGGTGACGCTGACCGCGCCTGGGGGCCGGGGCGCGGCCAGCCCTCTCATGGTGGGGCACGCGATGGATGAGCAGCTGCGGGTCCCGCCGCACCTGCTGCGGGTCACGGAGCATGACCCGGAGTGCTTCTTCGTCTTCTTCGAGTTGCCCGCCCTCCGGGACAACACCGTGGCGCGGGGCTTCATCACGGTCGACGGCGTGCGCTTTGACATCAACCCGTGGCATGAGGACGACCATCCGCGCTGCTCAACTTCACCCTCCACGTACGCGTCGTCATCGAGCACCTCCCGATGCAGTTCTGGTCGCTTGAAGGGGCGGAGGAAGCGCTGGGCAAGATGTGCCGCGTCGACCGCCTCGACAGCCGCACGCACGAGCGCGGCACACCAAGCACTTCGCCTGCTAGGTGTGGGTGTGGGACGTGGCCCACATCCCGACGACCCACACTTTCTGAGTGATGAAGAGGGGCGCCGGCCGGGTGGAGGAGATGCTCGGCTACTCGCCGCCGGACCGCAGCGCTGCGCCACCGCAGTGGGTGAAGCGCTATGATCTACTCATCCACGTCGACAGGATGGAAGACTGGACGCCCCGCACGCCCCCCTCTTCACACTCGGGGCAGAGCGGGCTCCCTTCCTTTGACTCCAACGATGGAGAGCCGCTGCCTCGCATCTCTCCTGGCACCTGGACGGCTCACGTGGAGGACGGTCAGGGACGCGGCCGCGGGACCGCCCCGACCGTTCTCTCCTCGGGCTGCCGTGGCTTCCCGATGGGCGGGCCGCGGCAAGATGGCGACCACGATGACAACAGCAACGGCCGCCGATCCTGGAGGGACACCCTCCTTGGTCACGGGCGCGCGGACAAGGGAAAGGAGAAGGCAAGCAATGCTGAGCCCTCACGGAGGCGCAACAGGACGCCTGTTGCATGGCACCACGGAGGCGGCGCCAGGGGACACAGCAACATCAGGCACGTGCACGAGCCTGCAGCGATCAAGGCCACCCCCCGCTTCCACTACGGCAAGCTCCCCAGGCGCCTCCACCAGTTGAAGACCCGGTGGCCGCTTTCCTCGCAGACAAGACGGTGCCAGCCCCCCCAAAGATGAACTGCATGCAGCTGGAGCTCAACGCCACCATCGCCAACACGCTCAAGGAACCGCTCCAGTTCGCCTGCCAGGCCACGCCCACACTGGCCACAACTGAGACGGAGGTGGGGGCGGTGACGCGCCAGGTGCACGCCCTAGGCATCGTCGAGGAGGACGACGTCCCAGTGCAGCACGACCTCTTCACCAACACCATCGCTGCTGTGCTCCCCACCCCTGGTTCATGCCGCTCCTCCGCCCCCCGAAGACCAGAGCTGCAGCAACCCCCCGAAGGAGCAGCGCCCGTCAAGCAGCGTAGAACATCTCCACGCCAGTGGTGCAGCGCGCGGCTCTCAGGCTGGTGCAGAAGCTGGGCCTGCTTGAGCCGAAAGAGAAGATGAATGACAAGGCGGTGGCTGCCCTCATCAAGCGCTTTGACGAGCCTCTGTTGGATAGTAACATCCAAGGCATCGCCATGCTCACCGACCTAGATGCTGGAGCACTCCGGGTGGCTGCTGGCCTCGCCGGACCTGACGCTCCGGTCGACCCGGCCCCATAGTTTCCCCATGTTAGCTTCTTCATGTATTAGCCTCCGAGGGCGATCAGCCTTAAGCCGATTCGAGTTAGGTTTAGCTATGATTAGTGCTTGGGAAGTGGTTAGTTTAGTTCTGCAACAGCGAGATGTTGGGGCTATTGGTGGCTCCAGTTGTACCCCTGCTAGTTGGGCTGTGTATTTTCCTTCACTCATTAGTATTGATAGCTTCGCGGAGAAAATTTAGTGTCCCCATGAATAGCTGCTACCCGCCAATACTGTCATGGAACGTGAGGGGTTTAAACTCTGCGGCCAAGCACACGACGATAAACGAAGTAGCCACGACGCACAAGAGCAGCCTGCTCTGCCTGCAAGAAACTAAGATCGATGTGTGGTCGTCGGAACTAGTTAGAGATATAGGCAGGGCTCAGCTGGATGGCTGCGTCGTCCTTCCCACCATTGGATCGCGCGGTGGGATAGCCATGTTCTGGGACAAGGGCTTGCTGGATGTTCAATTCCATAGGATCGGGCTGTTTTCAATCTCAGCCAAAGTGACCGTTCTCCAATCCCAATCTAGCTTTTGGATCACAACGGTCTACGGCCCTGCGGACGACGGCCGAAAGGATCAATTCCTGCAGGAGATGGCCACTGCCGCCCCGGGGACTGGAGAGCTCTGGCTCCTCTGCGGGGATTTCAACATAATTCTGGAAGCCAGAGACAAAAACAACAGCAACCTTAACATAAGAATGATGGGCAGGTTCAGACAAGCCATTGACAGCGCTGGTTTGAAAGAGATCAAGTGTAAGAACAGAAAATTCACCTGGTCAAATGGCGAGAAGACCCTACCCTCTGCTGCATCAATAAGTACCTATGCAACGTGCCATGGGAGATGCTCTTCTCAAAATATATGCTCATGGCCGCCTCCACTTCAGTGTCAGATAATTGTCCCCTCCCGCTCGCTTGCACCGCTGCGCCGCCCCAGCCGGCGCGTTTTCGTTTTGAAGGTTTCTGGCCCAAGCCCCCACGTTTCCAGGAGACGGTCACAAGGGCTTGGCAGAGACCAATGAACCACACCTGCCCGCTGGTGAGAATCAAGATCAAGATGAGAAGGACGGCCGCTGGCTTGAAGCTGCGAGTAAATTGCTAATTGGAGGAGCTCGCCTGAAATTCCACATTGCCTCAGAGGGGATCCTACGCCTCGACATAGCACAAGAGAAGAGAACCCTTACATAGAAGGAATCCCGCCTCAGAAAGCTGCTGAAAAACAGGGTTCTTGGCCTGGCCGCTCTGGAATGGGTCCGCAAGCGACAAGCCTCCCGTTTTATCTGGCTGAAAGCGGGAGACGCAAGCACCAAGCTCTTCCATGCGAAGATGTCATCGAGAAGAAGGAAAAACTTCATACATACACTGCTTTCTAAGGGCTGATGTCTACTACGCAACTTTAATCTTGTAGACTCGTGTTGGGCCTCCAAGCGCAGAGTTTTGTAGGACAGTAGCAATTTTCCCTCAAGTGGATAACCTAAGGTTTATCAACCCGTGGGAGGTGTAGGATGAAGATGGTCTCTCTCAAATGACCCTGCAATCAAATACAAGAAATCTCTTGTGTCCCCAACACACCCAATACAATGGCAATTTGTATAGGTGCACTAGTTCGGTGAAGCGATGGTGATACAAGTGTAATATGGATGATAGAAATATATTTTTATAATCTGAATAAATAAAAACAGCAAGGTAATAAATAGTAAACGGGCACAAAAACGGCATTGCAATGCTTGAAAATGAGGCCTAGGGTCCGTACTTTCGCTAGTGCAATCTCTCAACAATGCTAATATAATTGGATCATATAACCATCCCTCAAACTGCGATGAAAAATCACTCCAAAGTTCCTATCTAGCGGAGAACATAAGAATAAATTGTTTGTAGGGTATGAAACCACCTCAAAGCTATTCTTTACGTTCGATCTATTCAAGAGTTCATACTAAAATAACATAAAGCTATTCTTTCCGTTCGATCTATCCTAGAGTTCGTACTAAAATAACACCAAAGCAAATTCATATTCATAATACTCAATCCAACACAAAGAACTTCAAAGAGTGCCCCAAGATTTCTACCGGAGAAACAAAGACAAGAACGTGCATCAACCCCTATGCATAGATTACCCCAATGTCACCACGGGAATCCACGAGTTGAGTGCCAAAACATATATCAAGTGAATCAATACGATACCCCATTGTCACCACGAGTATTCAATTGCAAGACATATATCAAGTGTTCTCAAATCCATAAAATAATTCAATCCGATAACAACAAAATCTCAAAGGGAAAAACTCAATTCATCACAACAAGATAGAGAGGGGAAAACACCATATGATCCGACTATATTAACAAAGCCCGCGATACATCAAGATCGTGAAATCTCAAGAACACGAGAGAGAGAGAGAGAGAGAGAGAGAGAGAGATTAAACACATAGCTACTGGTACAAACCCTCAGCCCCGAGGGTGGACTGCTCCCTCCTCATCGTGGTGGCCGCCGAGATGATGAAGATGGCCACCGGAGATGATTCCCCCCTCCGGCAGGGTGCCGGAACGGGGTCTAGATTGGTTTTCGGTGGCTACAGAGGCCTACGGCGGCGGAACTTCTGATCTAGGTTAACCCCGCGGGTTTTCGGAATATTTGTGAATTTATAGGGTAAAGAGGGGTGCGGGAGGCCACCGAGGTGGGCACAAGCCACCTAAGCGCGCTTGGGCCCCCAGGCGCGCCCTGGTGGGTTGTTCCCCCCTCGGGGCACCCCTAGGTGCTGCTCTGGCCCATTGGTGGTCTTCTAGTCCATAAAAAATTCACAAAAAGTTTCGCGGTGTTTGGACTCTGTTTGATATTGATTTCCTGCGATGTAAAAAACATGCAAAAAATAGCAACTGGCACTTGGCACTATGTCAATAGGTTAGTCCCAAAAATGAGATAAAATGACTATAAAATGATTATAAAACATCCAAGAATGATAATATAACAGCATGGAACAATCAAAAATTATAGATACGTTGGAGACATATCAACATCCCCAAGCTTAATTCCTTCTCGTCCTCGAGTAGGTAAATGATAAAAAACAGAATTTTTGATGTGGAATGCTGCCTAACATGTCATGTCATATTCTTTTCTTTATAGCATGGACATTTAGACTTTTATATGATTCAAAGCAATAGTCTAGTTTTAACATGAGGACTTAAATACTCAAGCATACCAACAAGCAACCATGTCTTTCAAAATATCAATGCTAAAATAAGTTATCCCTAGCCTATCATGCAAAATCATTGATCCATTCATGAAACACATTCGCATATTAGCTACACTCAATGCTCAAGTACGATCATAGTGCCTCCTAGTTGGTGCTTTATAAGAGAAGATGGAGACTCAAATTAAAAATAAAAATTGCATAAAGTAAAAGAAAGGCCCTTCGCGGAGGGAAGTAGGAATTTGTAGAGGTGCCAGAGCTCAAAGCGAAAATTGAGAGATAAAAACATTTTGAGAGGCATACTTTTCCCACCAACGAAAACGACTTAGAGCTCCCAACACTTTCCATGCTAGATATATCATAGGCGGTTCCCAAACAGAAAATAAAGTTTATTCCTTTTTCAACCATACTTTCACTTTTCATGGCTAGCCGTATCCACGGTTGCCCTCCATACCAACACTTTCCAAGGAATTTATTATTTGACAACATAAAGTAAATTCATTTTTCATTTCAGGACTGGGCATCCCTAATACCTTTGCCTTACTCTCATGCAATGACAAGTGAATAAACACTCATCGTGAGAATAACACATCTAGCATGGAAAATATTGGCCACCCCTCACCGCCTCGCAAGCGGTACGAGCACACAAAAGAGAAATTTATTTTGAAAATTAGAGATGGCACATACAAATTTGCTTAGAACGGCAAAATAATACCGCATATAGGTAGGTATAGTGGACTCATGTGGCAAAACTGGTTTAAAGGATTTTGGATGCATAAGTAGTGATCATACACTACTGCAGGATGCTGCTAACGTGACACTACAATCAGAGACCCTTCGAGAAACTGTGTGCGATGCCATAATCGCAAACGGTGGTGTATGAAAACTGTCAGAAATGTATAAAACGTTTGCGATGACGGATGCATCAAACACGATTCAGGTTTTAGTTGCGTGTGCGATGAAGGGCATACGGTTCAGTTCAATTAACTGTCTGCGATGAGGAGGAACAAAAGAAACGGGCAGCCAGATGAAGGCGTGTGCGATTAGAGCATTCGGTTCACTCGGATGAACTGTTTGTGATTAGGAAACACAAAAGAAACGGGCAGCCATATGAAGGTGTGTGCGATATACAACATACGGTTCACTGGGATGAACTGTTTGTGATTAGGCAACACAAAAGAAACCGTCAGCCAGATCAAGGTGTGTGTGATTGAGGGCATACGCTTCAGAAGGATTAACTGTTTGCGATTAGGCAACAGAACAGAAACGGGTAAGCTAGATCAAAGTGTCTGCTATTGATGGCATACACTTCACATGGATGAACTGTTTGCGATTGGCCACAACAAACTGAACAGTTAGATAGATCAATGTGTGTGCGCTAGACAGGCACACCCATTCTAATTAAAAGAAGCGTGCGCGATGGTAATAACGAGTGCGCACGATTGTTGGAACAAGACGTGTGCTGACATTGCCTATTGCGGTGCACCCTATGGTGCAAACGCCACATACGCGGCCGAGAAGGCGTACGTGCCCACGTTACACCTTCCGGGAATAGTGCCACACTTATAACCGTCAGTAAAGTTTGAGCATGCGTCCCGTCACAATTTTTTTAGAAGAACAGGGAGGCCGCGTCCCGTCACATTCCAAATTGCAAACCTGTTCACACCGATCAAAACCTAAACAGTTTCCCACTTAGGAGCGTATTACTACGCGGTTATAAATACTACTACTCCAAGATGACTGCACATTCCTCCTCAACTCCTCATCCACAAAAAGTCAAAAACAAACAAGTCATTCATCATCGTTCCCTTGCGTCCGCCATGGCCAGCGTGAGTTCTGGGTCGAGAGATTGCCACCAGGGAGAGGCGAGCCTGGAAGCGGGAGCACGAGAGATGTCCCGCCTCGCCGCGAAAGCAGCCAACATGTCCCGCCGCACGGCCGTAGCAGCAGAGAGGTCCCTCCGCACCGCCGAAGCGGCACGGAGGACCCGTCGCGCCGTCGATGCAGTAGACTGGTCCGGCCGCGCCACGGAAGCAGAAGAGATGTCCCACTGCGCCGCGAATGCAGCAGAGATGTCCTCCCTCGCCGCGGCGGCCTGGGAAAATGCCTCGCGGGTAGGCGAGGACTCTTACAGGCGCATGCGGGCCCATGTCCTTAGGCAGATGGATCAGATCTCCAGGTGGGAGAGGTTGCAGGATGACCTGAAAGCCTCGTTTGAACAGTCTACCGACGTCATCCGGCAACTAAATGAGAGCAATGCGAAGCTCTGGGCCGAGCGTGACCTGCTGAGGGCAAAGATTGTCGGAAGTGCGGGGCAGCAGGAGTAGACCACTGCCTTGTTGAAGAGGACCGGCGTCATCGTCGAGAAACTTATGGACGAGAATGCCATGCTGCGCATCGAGCGCAGAAGGCTGGTGGAGGAATCTGTGGATGCTCTCAAGCAACATCTTGAGGACAAGAAAGAGATCGTCGCCGCGAAGACTAGTCCCGCGGCCTGCAGCAACGCATCAAGAAAGTAGAGATCAGCGAGCCAGATCATTGTCTTCCTTCTTCTTTTGCCCTTGTGTATTTCGGGCGTTGCCGCATCTGGCTTTTTTTAATTATGTTTCTAAATATGTAAGACAATTATTATCCACTGTCATCGTCCTTAAATTCATCATGCTTGCTATAAGTCGCAGTCAATGCTATATAGGTCCGTCGGATCTTACATCAAGATCCGTGCAAAACTTTCTTTTCAGATTTTCATTTTTCTCTCTTAAATCTCAGTCCAGTGAGACATATAGCCACGCCGTAGAACAGGTGCTCGGGCGCCATTAATGGAGACATTGGGAGGGAGGTGCGCGGCGGGTAGTGGTCAAAGGGCTCTCCTCCCGATGAGCACGCGCAGGGGTCTGATCGCACGCCTCCCGTACTCAAATAGCTACCCCGCACGGCACCTCCTATCCAATAAAAAAAGGGGACGCGTGGCCGCACGTAATTGGTAAGTCGAATGCCCACAGTTTCAATAATACTTGTGTTTCCGATTTGTAACGTGATAGCACTTGTTCCAAAATGACTTTGTTGATTGTTAATGTGTGGGCCTTCGCAAATCGGACAGAAAAATTACCACAACATGTTGGTGCCATGTCATGAGACCATGCCAAGTTTCATGATTTTTAGGCGTGTTTTGGAAATACAGGAATTAAAAAACCAAGTTTCTCAATCTTTTCGGCCGAGCCATGACGCCCAGATGTTTGAATTTCACTCCCATCTCTTGCATGGGACCTAGAAATTCACCCAAGGACACACATGTGATTTTTCAAACAACTTTGGTGCACTGGAGCCTGCGCTTGTAGTTCAAATTTGAATTATGCACATTAAATGCCCAGAAACTCAATTAATGTATAAAAAAGGCCAAACGAACCCGGAATAATTCCAGAATTTAGCATGATACTTCTATTTGGTCTAATCTGGCTGTGTAAAAAAATTTAAGGCGGGAGAAGGCAGTGTACGTATGTCGTTTCGCACACGAAGGTGACACGTTCCCTCTCAGAACCAGGAGCCTTCTTGAGGGGAGCTCCGGTTTGCAAGAAGCTTACACCAAAGCTTGTCCCAATTCGGCCAAAAAAAATTACCGCAGCATGTTCGTGCCATGTCATGACACCATGCCAAGTTACATGATTTTCAGGCGTGTTTTGGAATTACAGGAATTAAAAAACCAAGTTTCTCAATCTTTCCGGCTGAGCCACGACGCCCAGATGTTTGAATTTCACTCAATCTCTTGCATGGGACCTAGAAATTCACCCAAGGACACACATGTGATTTTTCAAACAACTTTGGTGCACTGGAGCCTGTGCTTGTAGTTCAAATTTGAATTATGCACATTAAATGCCCAGAAACTAAATTAATATAAAAAAAGGCGAAACGAGCCCGGAATAATTCCAAAATTTAGCACGGTACTTCTATTTGGTCTAATCTGGCTGTGTAAAAAAATTAAGGCGGGAGAAAGCAGTGTACGTATGTCGTTTCGCACACGGAGGTGACACGTTCCCTCTCGGAACTACGGGCCTTCTTGAGGGAAGCTCCGGTTTGCAAGAAGCCTACACCAAAACTTGTCCCAATTCGGCCAAAAAAATTACCGCAGCATGTTGGTGCCATGTCATGAGACCATGCCAAGTTTCATGATTTTCAGGCGTGTTTTGGAATTACAGGAATTAAAAAACCAAGTTTCTCAATCTTTCCGGCCGAGCCACGACGCCCAGATGTTTGAATTTCACTCCCATCTCTTGCATGGGACCTAGAAATTCACCCAAGGACACACATGTGATTTTTCAAACAACTTTGGTGCACTGGAGCCTGTGCTTGTAGTTCAAATTTGAATTATGCACATTAAATGCCCAGAAACTCAATTAATGTATAAAAAAGGCCAAATGAATACGGAATAATTCCAAAATTTAGCACGGTATTTCTATTTGGTCTAATCTGGCTGTGTAAAAAAACTTAAGGTGGGAGAAGGCAGTGTACGTATGTCGTTTCGCACACGGAGGTGACACGTTCCCTCTAGGGACCACGAGCCGAGGGAAGCTCCGGTTTGCAAGAAGCCTACACCAAAGCTTGTCCCAATTCGGCCAAAAAAATACCGCAGCATGTTGGTGCCATGTCATGACCCCATGCCAAGTTTCATGATTTTCAGGCGTGTTTTGTAATTACAGGAATTAAAAAACCAAGTTTCTCAATCTTTCTGGCCGAGCCACGACGCCCAGATGTTTGAATTTCACTCCCATCTCTTGCATGGGACCTAGAAATTCACCCAAGGACACACATGTGATTTTTCAAACAACTTTGGTGCACTGGAGCACGTGCTTGTAGTTCAAATTAGAATTGTACACATTAAATGCGCAGAAACTTAATTAATGTATAAAAAGGCCAAACGAACACGGAATAATTCCAAAATTTAGCACGATACTTCTATTTGGTCTAATCTGTCTGTGTAAATAAATTAAGGCGGGAGAAGGCAGTGTACGTATGTCGTTTCGCACACGAAGGTGACACGTTCCCTCTCGAAACCAGGAGCCTTCTTGTGGGGAGCTCCGGTTTGCAAGAAGCTTACACCAAAGCTTGTCCCAATTCGACCAAAAAATTTACTGCAACATGTTGGTGCCATGTCATGACACCATGCCAAGTTTCATGATCTTCAGCCGTGTTTTGGATTTACAGGAATTAAAAAACCAAGTTTCTCAATCATTCCGGCCGAGCCACGACACCCAGATGTTTGAATTTTATTCCCATTTCTTGCATGAGACCTATAAATTCACCCAAAGACACACATGTGATTTTTCAGCAAACTTTGGTGCATTGGAGCATGTGCTTGTAGTTCAAATTTGAACTATGCACATTAAATGCCCAGAAACTCAATTAATGCATAAAAATGCCAAACGAACCCGGAATAATTCCAAATTTAAACACGACACTCATGTACTAGTTGCATGTTCACTGTACGTAAATGTTCTAGAAATTCAAACACCATCCTTTCCCTCCGTAACACCATTTTGTCTTTCAAAACATAATGAAAAAAATCAGGTATACCACAAACAGTTTACTAGAAAGAACCATGTGGGATGCTATATAAAATATCTTGGTGCACCGTCTTGTCTGGCTTACGCAGGAAGCTTCGTCGTCTACAGTCCACCGTCCCCGCTTGAACTACACTTGCGCGCCAGTTTCTCGCGGCACCGAGCGAATTTTTTTGCCACCACGGAAATATCTATCTCCCCGCCCCCTCCCTCCTACCAAAAGCAACATTTCCACTGTTCCTCCTTGCTTTCCAAGTTCAAACCTTCACTGCCGCTTACTGGCAGCTCAACCTCCTCGCCGGCGACCCTTCTTCTTGCAGTGCCGCCTCCTCGCCGGCTACCCTTCTTCTTGCAGCGCCACCTCCTCCCCGGCGACCGTTCTTCTTGCTGCGCGGCCTCCTCGCTGCTGACCCTTCTTCTTGCCGCGCGGCCTCATCAATATGGTCAGGTAATCCACACCCCACCCACACCATCCTCCTCCTTCCCCGTCCCACATGCCCCGACTGACGGAGCGACACCTTCCACCGAAATCACTGCCCCCTACTCCAATTAAGCGCCGCCCACAGCCATTTTTGCTACCTCTTGAGCACTGCGTTGGTTTTCCCTTGAAGAGGAAAGGGTGATGCAGCAAAGTAGCGTAAGTATATCCCTCAGTTTTTGAGAACTAAGGTATCAATCCAGTAGGAGGCTACGCGCGAGTCCCTCGCACCTACACAAACAAATAAATCCTCGCAACCAACGCGATAAGGGGTTGTCAATCCCTACACGGTCACTTACGAGAGTGAGATCTGATAGATATGATAAGATAATATTTTTGGTATTTTTATGATAAAGATGCAAAGTAAAATAAAAGCAACGGAAATAACTAAGTGTTGGAAGATTAATATGATGGAAGATAGACCCGGGGGCCATAGGTTTCACTAGTGGCTTCTCTCAAGAGCATAAGTATTTTACGGTGGATGAACAAATTACTGTTGAGCAATTGACATAATTGAGCATAGTTATGAGAATATCTAGGTATGATCATGTATATAGGCATCAGGTCCGAGACAAGTAGACCGAGTCCTGCCTGCATCTACTACTATTACTCCACACATCGACCGCTATCCAGCATGTATCTAGAGTATTAAGTTCATAAGAACAGAGTAACGCTTTAAGCAAGATGACATGATGTAGAGGGATAAACTCATGCAATATGATAAAAAAACCCCATCTTGTTATCCTCGATGGCAACAATACAATACGTGCCTTGCTGCCCCTACTGTCACTGGGAAAGGACACCGCAAGATTGAACCCAAAGCTAAGCACTTCTCTCATTGCAAGAAAGATCAATCTAGTAGGCCAAACCAAACTGATAATTCGAAGAGACTTGCAAAGATAACCAATCATACATAAAAGAATTCAGAAGATTCAAATATTGTTCATAGATAAACTTGATCATAAACCCACAATTCATCGGTCTCAACAAACACACCGCAAAAGAAGATTACATCGAATAGATCTCCACAAGAGAGGGGGAGAGCATTGTATTGAGATCCAAAAGAGAGAGGAAGCCATCTAGCTAATAACTATGGACCCGAAGGTCTGAGGTAAACTACTCACACTTCATCGGAGAGGCTACGGTGTTGATGTAGAAGCCCTCCGTGATGATGCCCCCTCCGGCGGAGCTCCGGAACAGGCCCCAAGATGGGATCTCGTGGGTACAGAAGATTGCGGCGGTGGAATTAGGTTTTTGGCTCCGTATCTGGTAGTTTGGGGGTACGTAGGTATATATAGGAGGAAGGAGTACGTGAGTGGAGCAACGTGGGGCCCATGAGGGTGGAGGGCGCGCCTGGGGGTAGGCGCGCCCCCTACCTCGTGGCTTCCTGCTTGATTTCTTGACGTAGGGTCCAAGTCCTCTGGATCATGTTCATTCCCGAAGGTTTCATTCCATTTGGACTCCGTTTGATATTCTTTTTCTGCGAAACTCTGAAATAGGCAAAAAACAACAATTCTGGGCTGGGCCTCCGGTTAATAGGTTAGTCCCAAAAATAATATAAAAGTGAATAATAAAGCCCAATAATGTCCAGAACAGAAGATAATATAGCATGGAGCAATCAAAAATTATAGATACGTTGGAGACGTATCAAGCATCCCCAAGCTTAATTCCTGCTCGTCCTCGAGTAGGTAAATGATTCAAACAATTTTTTTTGATGTGGAATGCTACTTGGCATAATTTCAATGTAATTCTTCTTAATTGTGGTATGAATGTTCAGATCCGAAAGATTCAAGATAAAAGTTCATATTGACATAAAAATAATAATACTTCAAGCATACTAACTAAGCAATTATGTCCTCTCAAAATAACATGGCCAAAGAAAGTTCATCCCTACAAAATCATATAGTTTAGTCATGCTCCATTTTCGTCACACAAGAATGCTCTCATGATGCACAACCCCGATGACAAGCCAAGCAATTGTTTCATACTTTAGTAATCTCAAACTTTTTCAACCTTCACGCAATACATGAGCGTGAGCCATGGACATAGCACTATGGGTGGAATAGAATATGATGATGGGGGTTAAGTGGAGAAGACAAAAAAGGAGAAAGTCTCACATCAACGAGGCTAATCAATGAGCTATGGATATGCCCATCGATTGATGTTAATGCAAGGAGTAGGGATTGCCATGCAACGGATGCACTAGAGCTATAAATATATGAAAGCTCAACAAAAGAAACTAAGTGGGTGTGCATCCAACTTGCTTGCTCACGAAGACCTAGGGCACTTGAGGAGGCCCATTGTTGGAATATACAAGCCAAGTTCTATAATGAAAAATTCCCACTAGTATATGAAAGTGACAAAACAAGAGACTCTCTATCATGAAGATTATGGTGCTACTTTGAAGCACAAGTGTGGTAAAAGGATAGTAACATTGTCCCTTCTCTCCTTTTCTCTCATTTTTTTGGGCCTTCTCTTTTTTATGGCCTTTCTCTTTTTTTTATTACTCACTTGGGACAATGCTCTAGAAAATGATGATCATCACACTTCTATTTATTTACAACTCAATGATTACAACTCGATACTAGAACAAAGTATGACTCTATATGAATGCCTCCGGCGGTGTACCGGGATATGCAATGAACCAAGAGTGACATGTATGAAAGAATTATGAATGGTGGCTTTGCCACAAATACTATGTCAACTACATGATCATGCAAAGCAATATGAAAATGATGAATGTGTCATGATAAACGGGATGGTGGAAAGTTGCATGGCAATATATCTCGGAATGGCTATGGAAATGCCATAATAGGTAGGTATGGTGGCTGTTTTGAGGAAGATATAAGGAGGTTTATGTGTGAAAGAGCGTATCATATCACGGGGTTTGGATGCACCGGCGAAGTTTGCACCAACTCTCAATGTGAGAAAGGGCAATGCACGGTACCGAAGAGGCTAGCAATGATGGAAAGGTGCGAGTGCGTATAATCCATGGAACTCAACATTAGTCATAAAGAACTCACATACTTATTGCAAAAATCTACAAGTCATCAAAAACCAAGCACTACGCGCATGCTCCTAGGGGGATAGATTGGTAGGAAAAGACCATCGCTCGTCCCCGACCGCCACTCATAAGGAGGACAATCAAAGAACACCTCATGTTTCAAATTTGTTACATAACGTTTACCATACGTGCATGCTACGGGACTTGAAAACTTCAACACAAGTATTTCTCAAATTCACAACTACTCAACTAGCACAACTTTGATATCACTACCTCCATGTCTCAAAACAATCATCAAGCATCAAACTTCTCTTAGTATTCAACACACTTATAAGAAAGTTTTTACTATTCTTGAATACTTAGTGAAAGATCGTGGATGTCGCCTAGAGGGGGGGGGGTGAATAGGCGCTTTAAAATAATTACCGTTTAGGCTTGAACAAATGTGGAATAAACCTAGCGGTTAATTTGACAAGCACAAAACCTACAACAACTAGGCTCACCTATGTGCACCAACAACTTATGCTAAGCAAGATAAACAACTAAGTGATAGCAAGATATATGACAAGAAACAATATGGTTATCACAAAGTAAAGTGCGTAAGTAAAGGGTTCGGTTAAGAGATAACCGAGGCACGCGGAGATGACGATGTATCCCAAAGTTCACACCCTTGCAGATGCTAATCTCTGTTTGGAGCGGTGTGGAGGCACAATGCTCCCCAAGAAGCCACTAGGGCCACCGTAATCTCCTCACACCCTCGCACAATGCAAGATGCCGTGATTCCACTAAGGGACCCTTGAGGGCGGTCACCAAACCCGTACAAATGGCAACCCTTGGGGGCGGTCACCGAACCCGTACACTTTGGCAACCCTTGGGGGCGGTCACCGAACCCGTACACTTTGGCAACCCTTGGGGGCGGTCACCGGTACCCGTCAAATTGCTCGGGGCGATCTCCACAACCTAATTGGAGACCCCGACGCATGCCCGGAGATTTACACCACAATGATTGAGCTCTGAACACCACCAACCGTCTAGGGCGCCCAAGCACCCAAGAGGAACAAGCTCAAGGGCACCAAGCACCCAAGAGTAATAAGCTTCTCAACTTGTAACTTCCACGTATCACCGTGGAGAACTCAAACCGATGCACCAAATGCAATGGCAAGGGCACACGGAGTGCCCAAGTCCTTCTCTCTCAAATCCCACCGAAGCAACTAATGCTAGGGAGGAAAATGAGAGGAAGAACAAGAAGGAGAACACCAAGAACTCCAAGATCTAGATCCAATGGGTTCCCCTCACATAGAGGAGAAAGTGATTGGTGGAAATTTGGATCTAGATCTCCTCTCTCTTTTCCCTCAAAAACTAGCAAGAATCCATGGAGGGATTGAGAGTTAGAAAGCTCGAAGAAGGTCAACAATGGGGGAAGAACACGAGCTCAAGAGATAAAGTTCATTGGGGAAGAAGACCCCCTTATATAGTGGGGGTAACAATCCAACCGTTACCCCCACTTCAGCCCCACAGAGAGCGGTACTACCGCTTGCCCCTATAAGCGGTACTACCGCTCCCCCTCGTGGTACGGCCGCTGGGCCTAGAGCGGTACTACCACGGTGGCAGGGCGGTACTACCGCATACGAGCGGTACAACGGCCCCCACTGCCGTGGCCAGTACCGTAAAACCCGACATGAAAAAAGACCCGTCGAATTGAGGCGGTACTAGCACGAGACCCCAGCGGTACTACGGCTGGGGGCTACCAGTGGTACTACCGCTCAGGAGCGGTACTACCGCTTGTAGCACCCAAGCGGTACTACCGCTCCGGCCCGCGGTACTACCGCTAGGAAACCAAAACTGCCATAACTTCTGCATATGAGCTCCGAATTGAGCAAACTCAAGCTTGTTGGATAGAGGAAGACGAGTAGCATCAAAACAGCATAACCTCCAACCGAGAAGAGGCAGGGGAGGTATGCCAACAAATAGAGGAGTGAAACCTCCAACCGAGAAGAACCGGCATAACCTCCAACATCGAAAACATCATAGAAGATGCGAGTGAACTCCGTTTTCGATGAACTCGAGCTTGTCATCAAGATGACCATAAGCTCCAAAACTCACAAAGAGAAGAACCAAACAGGAACCAATAAAGATGATGCAAGGATGCAATGGTTTGAGCTCTCTATGAACGATACGATCAAGCTACTCATCGAGAACCCCCCTTGATAGTACGGCAATCGATCCTATAACTCGGTCTCCCACCTACCATTATGAGACCGGTAAAATAGAAAACCTATCAAGAGCAAACCTTTGCCTTGCACATGGTCCACTTGAGCTAGATGATGACGATCTAGACTCCCTCAAGTTGGACCACCTTTCTTGGTTGCGTTGGCTCGATGAAGACTAGTTGATTGCTCCCCCATGCTCCACTATGGGTGAGCCACTCTTCCGCACATCTTCACAGGTCCATTGTCACCACAATGAACGGCAAGCTTCAAGAATTTTATCTCTTCATGATGCTTCACTTGAACTTGCACACCGCAACCTAACCCCACAAACAACTCTCACGAAGATCATGGGTTAGTACACAAAGCGTAATTGACAATGCTCACCACACCATGGGATCGCTTGATCCCTCTCGGTACATCTTCTACGCTTTGTGAGTTGATCAAGTTGATTCACTCTTGACTTAGTCTTGATCAACCATGAATCTTTTCAACTCTCTTCATTTGGATGATGTCTTGAAGATATACATGAATGATCACACAATCTTCTTCTCCAAGACATGCTTGCAATAAGCTCAACTCTCACATGACCAATCTTTGGATAATTCCTTAATAACACCTTGGTCACCACATAAACTCCTTGAAACCAACACATGAACTTCAAGAAATGCCTATGGACAAATCCTTCAAATATAACTCAAGGCAACCATTAGTCCATAGAGATTGTCATCAATTACCAAAACCAAACATGGGGGCATCGCATGTTCTTTCACTTAGCATATTAGGATTTTTTTAAAGCAAATTGCCATGCTATTTAAGACTCTCAAAATAATCTAAGTGAAGCATGAGAGATCAATAGTTTCTATAAAACAAATCCACCACCGTGCTCTAAAAGATATAAGTGAAGCACTAGAGCAAAAACTATATAACTCAAAAGATATAAGTGAAGCACATAGAGTATTCATGTGGTGAATAAAAATATAGCTCCAAGTAAAGTTATCGATGGAAGTAGACGAAAGAGGGGATGCCTTCCGGGGCATCCCCAAGCTTTGGCTTTTAGGTGTCCTTAGATTATCTTGGGGGTGCCTTCACTAGTGGCTTCTCTCAAGAGCATAAGTATTTTACGGTGAGTGAACAAATTACTGTTGAGCAATTGACAGAATTGAGCATAGTTATGAGAATATCTAGGTATGATCATGTATATAGGCATCACGTCCGAGACAAGTAGACCGACTCCTGCCTGCATCTACTACTATTACTCCACACATCGACCGCTATCCAGCATGCATCTAGAGTATTAAGTTCATAAGAACAGAGTAACGCTTTAAGCAAGATGACATGATGTAGAAGGATAAACTCATGCAATATGATAAAAACCCCATCTTGTTATCCTCGATGGAAACAATACAATACGTGCCTTGCTGCCACTACTGTCACTGGGAAAGGACACCGCAAGATTGAACCCAAAGCTAAGCACTTCTCCCATTGCAAGAAAGATCAATCTAGTAGGCCAAACCAAACTGATAATTCGAAGAGACTTGCAAAGATAACCAATCATACATAAAAGAATTCAGAAGATTCAAATAGTGTTCATAGATAAACTTGATCATAAACCCACAATTCATCGGTCTCAACAAACACACCACAAAAGAAGATTACATCGAATAGATCTCCACAAGAGAGGGGGAGAACATTGTATTGAGATCCAAAAAGAGAGAGGAAGCCATCTAGCTAATAACTATGGACCCGAAGGTCTGAGGTAAACTACTCACACTTCATCGGAGAGGCTATGGTGTTGATGTAGAAGCCCTCCGTGATCGATGCCCCCTCCGGCGGAGCTCCGGAACAGGCCCCAAGATGGGATCTCGTGGGTACAGAAGGTTGCGGCGATGGAATTAGGTTTTTGGCTCCGTATCTGGTCGTTTGGGGGTACGTAGGTATATATAGGAGGAAGGAGTACGTCGGTGGAGCAACATGGGGCCCACGAGGGTGGAGGGCGCGCCTGGGGGGGGGGGGTAGGCGCGCCCCCTACCTCGTGGCTTCCTGCTTGATTTCTTGACGTAGGGTCCAAGTCCTCTGGATCATGTTCGTTCCGAAAATCACGTTCCCGAAGGTTTCATTCCGTTTGGACTCCGTTTGATATTCTTTTTCTGCGAAACTCTGAAATAGGCAAAAAACAGCAATTCTAGGCTAGGCCTCTGGTTAATAGGTTAGTCCCAAAAATAATATAAAAGTGAATAATAAAGCCCAATAATGTCGAAAACAGAAGATAATATAGCATGGAGCAATCAAAAATTATAGATACGTTGAAGACGTATCAATTTTACACGCAGTATAACATGGAGCTGAGTAGCATGCGGCCGCACGCGCGAACGAGGTTGCTATGGCCGACATGTGTGCCGACCGCCAGATCTTGGAGGAGCACCTCGTCTTCGAGGCCACCGTCGACACCGCCGCGCGGTTGTCTACTTTAAAATACAGTTCGTGATGTTTTCTCGAGGCCACCGCCAGTGCCTTCTAGTGATTTGTCCTCTGTAATGTTAATATGCAATCTGATGTTCAGTTAACAGTTTGGTCCTCTGAAATGTAATGTTCAGTTAACACTTTGGTCCAACAATTGCTACATTTCGTAGTACTATTCTCAAGCATTCTTTGTTTTGTTAACTGTCTTATCTTCTAGTACATGTTTCTATTCTGCAATGTCGTGCTCAGTTAACTTTTTTGGTTCATTTGGTCTGCTGTCCATTTAACTGTTTGGTTCACTTCTGCAATTTGATTTTCATTTGCTGTGGGTACAATTTTGTATTGTTATGCATGTGACACCAATCGAATTTGGCTGTACTCAATACATATTCTACTGATAGTATGGCAACTCTCAGTTAACCTGATCAATATCTTTCTTATGTGTGTTGCAGGGAAACAATGGGAGACACTGCGGTTTACCATCGAGGTTTGTTCAAGCAGGGTCCTTTGGCTAATAGCACATTATTGTGCAGTTGCAGGAATCATTCTAATATTTAGGTTTCTTACAATTTGGTCTTGCACATGTAGGTCCTGCTGTCAGAGGCTTAGACCCACTGTTCGACCCATTTTGCATATGGGGAAATGAGATGTCCATGAATATTAGTCAAGTCAAGAAACTCGGAAAGATTGTTAGGATGAAGAAACTTGCGACGAATAACAGCAAGATATTTGTTTGCACAATGAAGAAGACATCAGTCAACTATAGGATGGTACCAACTATTTTACCTTGTTTTTACCCCTTGTGCCATTTCAAAATTTACAATAGCGATTTATGCATAGCTTTGTTTTCAGTACTTTTCAAAGCAGTTCACCGATGATTACCTCTCAAACCACCTGCATGGTCAAGAGGCGAGGAAGGTATTCATTCAACACCCACGGTACAATATTGAAGTCTTGCTGAAGAGGACGAAGGTTGGGCGGGCAATTATCCATAGCCACTGGCCTAAAGTTGCAAGGACATTCAACATCACTGAAGGCTCAATATTTGCCTTCCGCTTCTGCAGTTTCCCAGATGAGATTCATCTGTCTATTTACCATGTATGATGCTACATTCCAAAGGTTTTTGATGCTGCATGTGAAACTTGGTGCTGTTGTGTAATGGCGTAACTAAGTGCCGAAGCTATCTGATGTAATTCGATTATGAAATCCTGGTTGGTTTTATACGGATATGAAATATCTGGCATGTTTTATAAGAAATAGCAGTTTGATTAGTACATGGATTATCTATAATAGGCTAGTTACCCTGCTTATTAGGGTTTTCTATTGCAAACGGTTACTCAGACAGCACCGTGGGCGATGAACTCAAACAACCCGCACGGTTTCTAGAAAGTAGTCATGTTCGATCAACTAACAATCACACACGGGTTCCGGCAGCGAACTGTTTGCGTTAGGCCACCTTGCACAAACGTTTCCTCACAAAGAACTGTGCGAGATGTACATACCTACGGAAATGATTTTCTGGGATTCACCGTGTGGGATGTACATACCTACGGAAATGATTTCTAGGATTCACCATGTGGGATGTACATACCTACGGAAATGATTCTGGGATTCACCGTGTGGGATGTACATACCTACGGAAATGATTTCTGGGATTCACCGTGTGGGATGTACATACCTACAGAAATGATTTCTAGGATTCACCGTGTTGGATGTACATACCTACGGAAATGATTGGGTTTCCATGCCTCGCCCGATCGCACACGGCCCCAGCCTGGGTCCCACAAGGGCCTATCCCCGATGATTTCTGGGTCATGTGGGAAGGACCCCCTATCGCCCACACTCACTTGGCGACGGTTCCAAATGCCGTCACGGAAAGGGGTTTTAAACCGTTTGTTTAGGACGTCGCTGTACCAGTGATACTTAGTGCAAAATGAAGGCTAGCAAAAGATTGGGAAGCGACCAACCAAGAAATGAATAATCTCATAAGCGAGCATTAAGCATAATTAACACCGAATAATGCACCACAAGTAGGATATAATTTCATTGCATAACTATTGACTTTCGTGCTTGCATAGGAAATCACAAACCTTAACACCAATATTCTTACTAAAGCATAATTACTCATCAACATGACTCACATATCACATCATCATATCTCAAAACTATTACAAGGAATCAAGTTTATTTTGTCCAATGATCTTCATGAAAGTTTTTATTATATCATTCTTGGATATCTATCACTTTGGGACTAATTTTCATCTGTTGCTTTTGATAAGCTCAAACAAATATAAGTGAAGATCATGAGCATAATATTTTTTTTCTCTCAAATTAATTTAAGTGAAGCAAGAGAGAATTTCTTCAAAAATACTAAAGCACACCATGCTCAAAATGATATAAGTGAAGCACTAGACCAATTCCACAGAAAAGAGCTTCGTTGACGGGATGTGAATGCCGCTTACTTAGCCTCCCTGGCAACTATTTGAGGACTCTATTTTATTTAAAAAAATTCAGATCTAAGTACTTTATTAAAACAACAAGCAAAACAAAATAAAATGATGATCCAAGGATAGCACACATCATGTGAAGAAGCAAAAACTTAGGCTCAACCGATACTAACCGATAATTGTCGAAGAAAAAAGGTGGGATGCCTGCCGGGGCATCCCCAAGCTTAGATGCTTGAGACTTCTTGAAATATTATCTTGGGATGCATTGGGCATCCCCAAGCTTGAGATTTTGTGTCTCCTTAATTTCTCTCATATCACGGTTTTCCTAAATCTCAAAAGCTTCATCCACACGAAACTCAACAAGAACTCGTGAGATAAGTTAGTATAAACCAATGCAAAAACCTTATCATTCTCTACTGTAGCAAATCACTAAAATTATTATTCAACATTGCATACTAAATGCCTCTGCATATTTAATACTCCTATCCTCAAATAGAATCATTAAACAAGCAAACATATGCAAACAATGCGAACATAACAGCAATCTGCCAAACCAGTACAGTCTGTAAAGAATGCAAGAGTATCAATACTTCTTAAACTCCAAAATTATGAAAATTTTACCCCACTGTAGAAAATTTATCAGATCTCATTTTGCAAAAAAAACAATATTTTATCACATTCTTACTTTTCTAGGGAATTTTTGCAACATCGATAATCTTTCTGTTTTCAAACAGCAACATGTAGACTTGCAAAATAAGCATAGTAAAGGCTATGAATGCCACTTTTATTGAAATAAAAGATGCAAAACATTATTCTAAATAATAGCATGCAAATCCTAACAAAATAAAATGACGCTCCAAGTAAAACTCATATCATGTGACGAATGAAAATATAGTTCCAAGTGAGGTTACCGATAATGTTGGAGACAAAAGAGGGGATGCCTTCCGGGGCATCCCCAAGCTTAGCTGCTTAGATATTCCTTGAATATTACCTTGGGATGCCTTGGTCATCCCCAAGCTTAGGGTCTTGTCACTCTTTATTCTCCTCATATCGACATCTCACCCAAAACTTGAAAACTTCAATCACACAAAACTTAACGGAACTTTGTGAGATAGGTTAGTATGATAAAGAGAAAACCATTTCACTTTTGGTACTGTCAAAGACAAGATTCATAATTGTTCTCACACAATGCCTACTGTACCATATCATTTCCACAATTTGTTTGAGCAATATAAGCCATGGAAATTAGAAAAACAAGCAAACTATGCATTGAAAACAGAATCTGTCAAAAACAAAACAGTCTGTAGTAATCTGTACTCCAACCATACTTCTGCTACCCCCAAAAACCTGAAAAATAGGAAAACCTGGGCAATTTGTCTATTAATCTTCTTCAAAAAGAATCAGCATTTTATCACGCTTCTGTTAAAAATGAGAATTGTTTTCCTGAGCGCAAAAGTTTCTGTTTTTCAGCAAGATCAAATCAACTATCACCGTAAGCCATCCCAAAGGTCTTACTTGGCACTTTATTGAAACGAAAGCAATAAAACATGATTACTGTAGTAGCCTAATCATGTGAACACACAAAAACCGTAGGTAAAAGTGTTGGGTTGTCTCCCAACAAGCGCTTTTCTTTAATGCCTTTTAACTAGGAATGATGATTTCAATGATGCTCGCATAAAAGATAAGAATTGAAACACAAAGAGAGCATCATGAAGCACATGACAACCACATTTAAGTCTAACCCACTTCCTATGCATAGGGATTTAGTGAGCAAACAATTTATGGGAACAAGAATCATCTAGCATGGGAAGGCAAAACAAACATAACTTCAAGATTTTCAACACATAGAGAGGAAACTTGACATTGTTGCAATTCCTACAAGCATAAGTTCCTCCCTCATAATAATTTTCAGTAGCATCATGAATGAATTCAAAAATATAGCTATCACATAAAGGATTCTTTTCATGATACATAAGCATAGAAATTTTGTTACTCTCCACATAAGCAAATTTATTCTCATCAATAATGGTGGGAGCAAACTCAACAAAATAACTATCATGTGACTGAAAATTAAAATCATGATGACAAGTTTCATGGTTATCATTATTCTTTATAGCATACATGCCATCACCACAATCATCATAGATAGCAACTTTGTCATCATAGTCAATTGAAGCCTCATCCAAAATGTTGGATTCATCATTAATTAAAGTCATGACCTCTCCAAATCCACTTTCATCATTATAATCATCATAAATAGGAGGCATGTAATCATTATAACAAATTTGCACATCAGTTCTTGGGAGACTAAAAGTATCATCTTCATCAAACATAGCATCCCCAAGCTTATGGCTTTGCATATCATTATCATCATAGATATTCAAATAATTCATACTAATAACATTGCAATTATGCTCATCATTCAAAGATTTTATGCCAAACATTTTATTGAATTCTTCTTCTATCAATTGAGCACAATTTTCCGCTCCATAATTTTCACGAAAGACATTATAGAGATGAATAATATGATGCAACCTCAATTCCATTTTTTGTAGTTTTATTTTTATAACCAAACTAGTGATAAAACAAGAAACTAAAAGATTCGATTGCAAGATCTAAAGATATACCTTCATGCACTCACCTCCCTGGCAACGGCGCTAGAAAAGAGCTTGATGTCTACTATGCAACTTTATTCTTGTAGACTCGTGTTGGGCCTCCAAGCATAGAGTTTTGTAGGACAGTAGCAATTTTCCCTCAAGTGGATGACCTAAGGTTTATCAATACGTGGGAGGTGTAGGATGAAGATGGTCTCTCTCAAACGACCCTGCAATCAAATACAAGAAATCTCTTGTGTCCCCAACACACCCAATACAATGCCAATTTGTATAGGTGCACTAGTTCGGCGAAGAGATGGTGATACAAGTGTAATATGGATGATATAAATATATTTTTATAATCTGAATAAATAAAAACAGCAAGGTAACAAATAGTAAACGGGCACAAAAACAATATTGCAATGCTTGAAAATGAGGCCTAGGGTCCGTACTTTCGCTAGTGCAATCTCACAACAATGCTAATATAATTGGATCATATAACCATCCCTCAAACTGCGATGAAGAATCACTCCAAAGTTCCTATCTAGCGGAGAACATAAGAATAAATTGTTTGTAGGGTACGAAACCACCTCAAAGCTATTCTTTCCGTTCGATCTATTCAAGAGTTCATACTAAAATAACATAAAGCTATTCTTTCCGTTCGATCTATCCTAGAGTTCGTACTAAAATAACACCAAAGCAAATTCATATTCATAATACTCAATCCAACACAAAGAACTTCAAAGAGTGCCCCAAGATTTCTACCGAAGAAACAAAGACAAGAACGTGCATCAACCCCTATGCATAGATTACCCCAATGTCACCACGGGAATCCACGAGTTGAGTGCCAAAACATATATCAAGTGAATCAATACGATACCCCATTGTCACCACGAGTATTCAATTGCAAGACATATATCAAGTGTTCTCAAATCCATAAAATAATTCAATCCGATAACAACAAAATCTCAAAGGGAAAAACTCAATTCATCACAACAAGATAGAGAGGGGAAAACACCATATGATCCGACTATATTAACAAAGCCCGCGATACATCAAGATCGTGAAATCTCAAGAACACGAGAGAGAGAGAGATTAAACACATAGCTACTGGTACAAACCCTCAGCCCCGAGGGTGGACTGCTCCCTCCTCATCGTGGTGGCCGCCGAGATGATGAAGATGGCCACCGGAGATGATTCCCCCCTCCGGCAGGGTGCCGGAACGGGGTCTAGATTGGTTTTTCATGGCTATAGAGGCCTACGGTGGTGGAACTTCTGATCTAGGTTAACCCCGAGGGTTTTCGGAATATTTGTGAATTTATAGGGTAAAGAGGGGGTGCGGGAGGCCACCGAGGTGGGCACAACCCACCTGGGCGTGCCTGGCCCCCAGGCGCGCCCTGGTGGGTTGTGCCCCCTCGGGGCACCCCCTAGGTGCTGCTCTGGCCCATTGGTGGTCTTCTGGTCCATAAAAATCCACAAAAAGTTTCGCGGTGTTTGGACTCCGTTTGATATTGATTTCCTGCGATGTAAAAAACATGCAAAAAACAGCAACTCGCACTTGGCACTATGTCAATAAGTTAGTCCCAAAAAATGATATAAAATGACTATAAAATGATTATAAAACATGCAAGAATGATAATATAATAGAATGGTATCAGATCATGACGACAAGGCAGAGGTGATCCACAAGCATTTCAGTAATTTACTAGGCACCAAGCGTAGCAGACAGTGCACCATCAACTGGGATGAGATACACCTCCCCTCCATTATCAATGAAGGCCTCGACCTGCCATTTACAGAAAATGAAGTCTGGGCGGCCATCCTTGATTCTCGTGTGGACAAAGCACCTGGACCGGACAGCTTCTCCGGTGGCTTCTTCAGATCATGCTGGCCAATAATCAAAGATGACATCATGGCGGTATTTCAGCACTTCTACAACCTAGCAAACGGTGATCTGAACCCCCTAAACTCTGCTATGATCACTCTTTTGCCAAAAAATAATGGAGCAACAGAAGTTGATCACTTTAGGCCAATTAGCCTGATACACTCCATTGGAAAGCTAATTTCCAAGGTGCTCTCCATGAGGCTCGCCACTGTGATTGGAAATATTATCTCCCCGGCACAAAGTGCATTCCAGAAGCACAAGAGCATCCAAGACAGTTTCCTATATGTGCAAAACTGCGTTAGATCTCTACACCGAAAAAACAAACCTTCGCTCTTACTGAAACTAGATATAGCTAGAGCCTTCGACTCTGTGTCTTGGGAGTACTTGCTAGAGCTTCTGCATCGGTTAGGTTTTAGCACTCGCTGGAGAGACTGGATCGCCCCTCTCTTGTCCACCTCCTCCTCTCGGTGCTCCCTGAACGGGACCCTCTGTGACGCCGTGCTCCATGCTTGCGGCCGATGTCAGGGTGATCCTCTCTTGCCATTGTTGTTCATCATCGCCATCGACCCTATGCACCGCTTGCTGGAGCGTGCCATGGCCATGGGGCTGCTCTCCCCTCTGCCAGACCCCTGCATCAAAGTACGGATTAGTTTATATGCTGATGACGCTGATACGTCTCCGTCATATCTATAATTTTTGATTGTTCCATACCAATATTCTACAAGTTTTACATACTTTTGGCAACTTTTTATACTATTTTTGGGACTAACATATTGATCCAGTGCCCAATGCCAGTTCCTGTTTGTTGCATGTTTTTTGTTTCGAAGAAAATCCATATCAAACGGAGTCCAAACGGGATAAAAACTGACGGAGATTTTTTTTGAATATATGTGATTTTTGGGAAGAAGAATCAACGCGAGACGATGCCCGAGGGGGCCACGAGGCAGGGGCGCGCCCCTGACCCTCGTGGCCACCCCGTAAGGTGGTTGTTGCCCTTCTTTCGCCGCAAGAAAGCCAATATCCGGATAGAAATCGTGTTCAAATTTCAGCCCGATCGGAGTTACGGATCTCCGGGAATATAAGAAACGGTGAAAGGCCAGAATCAGGGAGCGCAGAAACAAAGAGAGACAGAGAGACAGATCCAATCTCGGAGGGGCTCTCGCCCCTCCCATACCATAGAATCCAAGGACCAGAGGGGAAACCCTTCTCCCATCTAGGGAGAAGGTCAAGGAAGAAGAAGAAGAAGAAGGGGGGCTCTCTCCCATCTCTTCCGGTGGCGCCGGAACGCCGCTGGGGCCATCATCGTCACCGCAATCTACACCAACACCTCCGTCATCTTCACTAACATCTCCATCACCTTCCCCCATCTATCTACAACGGTCCACTCTCCTGCAACCCGCTGTACCCTCTACTTGAACATGGTGCTTTATGCTTCATATTATTATCCAATGATGTGTTGCCATCCTATGATGTCTGAGTAGATTTTCATTGTCCTATCGGTAATTGGTGAATTGCTATGATTGGTTTAATTTGCTTGTGGTTATGTTGCTGTCCTTTGGTGCCCATCATATGAGCGCACGCGTGGATCACACCATAGGGTTAGTTGTATGTTGATAGGACTATGTATTGGAGGGCAAGAGTGACAGAAGCTTCAACCTAGCATAGAAATTGATGCATACGGGATTGAAGGGGGACCAATATATATTAATGCTATGGTTGGGTTTTACCTTAATGAACGCTAGTAGTTGCGGATGCTTGCTAATAGTTCCAATCATAAGTGCATAGAATTCCAAGTCAGGGATGACATGCTAGCAGTGGCCTCTCCCACATAAAACTTGCTATCGGTCTAGTAAAGTAGTCAATTGCTTAGGGACAATTTCGCAACTCCTACCACCACTTTTCCACACTCTCTATACTAACTTTATTGTGTCTTTATCTAAACAGCCCCTAGTTTTTATTTACGTTCTCTTTATATTCTTGCAAACCGAACCAACAACACCTACAAAGTACTTCTAGTTTCATACTTGTTCTAGGTAAAGTGAACGTCAAGCGTGCGTAGTTGTATCGGTGGTCGATAGAACTTGAGGGAATATTTGTTCTACCTTTAGCTCCTCGTTGGGCTCGACACTCTTACTTATCGAAAGCTACAATTGATCCCCTATACTTGTGGGTTATCAAGACCTTTTTCTGGCGCCGTTGCCGGGGAGTTATAGCATGGGGTGAATATTCTCCTGTGTGCTTGTTTGCTTTATCACTAAGTAGTTTTTATTTTGTGCTCTTGTTTGCTATCTTTAGTTATGGGTAGGAAATGCAAAACCAGAAAAATTAGTTGTACCTACTACACCAATGGTTGAAGAACCACTCAAAATCTATCACACTCCTGAAGCTTTTTACTTGGATCATCTTCGATCCCTATGTGCTCATGCTGAAACCCCAACTAGCTTAGTTGAGGGAAAATCTTTAGATGAGCATGCTTGTTATGTGCGACACCGCTTATCTCAAAAAGGGAAACTTTTACTGGATCAAATTCATCGTTTGCAATGCTATGCTTGGAATTTATGTGAAATGTATGATTTTACTTGTTGTTCTGAAGACCCTAAGAAACACCTTCCCTACCAATGTTTGTTTAGTGATAATGGAATCTTATCTTCGTATGTTAAGGGTGTTTATAATTACTATGATGTTCAACAAATTGAAGAATTTGTTGCTTTTAAGGGTGCTTATGAAATTGCTTCTTTTATTGAAACGTATGATGCTACTCTTTACTAATCTGAAAATTTTGCCGTACTTAAATATTGTTATGGTAATTATGCTTCTAATGTCTATGTTAAACCATATATTGAGGACTCCTCCGCTGTCCAAGAAGAGACTAACATTTTGCAGGAGTCAATGGAAGAAGAAATTGATGAAACTGTGAGCTCATTGGATGAAAAAGATGATGAGGAGAGCGAAGAACAAAAGGAGGAAGAGCGGATTAGCTACCCGTGCCCACCTTCTAATGAGAGTAACTCTTCAACTCATACATTGTTTAATTTCCCTTCGTGCTTACCGAAGGATGAATGCTATGATGATTGTTGTGATCCCGTTGATTCTTTTGAAATACCCCTTTTTGATGATGCTTGCTATGCTTGTGGCCAAGATGCCAATATGAATTATGCTTATGGAGATGAACTTGCTATAGTTCCTTATGTTAAACATGAAATTGTTGCTATTGCACCCACGCATGATAGTCCTATTATCTTATTGAATTCTCCCGACTACACTATATCAGAGAAATTTACCCTTATTAAGGATTATATTGATGGGTTGCGTTTTACTACTACACATGATGATTTTGATAGATATAATATGCATGTGCTTGCTGCTCCTACTTTCAATTATTATGAGAGAGGAACCACATCTCCGCCTCTCCATGTTTTCAATAAGATAAAATTGCAAGAAACTGTTTATACTATGCATTGGCCTTTACTATGTGTGCATGAATTGTTCTTTTATGACATGCCGATGCATAGGAAGAGAGTTAGACTTCGTCATTACATGATATATGTTACTTTGTGCTCACTACTAAATCACAAATCATTGTTAATTAAAATTGGCTTTGATATACCTTGGGATCCGGGTGGATCCATTACTTGAGCACTATATGCCTAGCTTAATGGCTTTAAAGAAAGCGCTGCCAGGGAGACAACCCAGAAGTTTTAGAGAGTCATTTATTTCTGTTGTGTGCTTTTATAAAGTTTAAAAATAAAAATAATGTGCCAAGATTTGCCTTTAGGATGTTTACATTGCTTGTTGGTTTGTGCGGTGCAAAACAGAAACTTTGGCTGTAGTGCGCGATTTTACATTTTTTTTACTGGAACGTCAAACGGATCTGGAACATTTTGCACTGTCTTTATATACAAATTTTTTATTTTTCCTAACTATTTCAGAATTTTTGGAGTACCAGAAGTATGGTGAATGTTCAGATTACTACAGACTGTCCTGTTTAAGACAGATTCTGTTTTTGATGCATAGTTTGCTTGTTTCGATGAAACTATCGATTTCTATCAGTGGATTAAGCCATAGAAAAGTTATATTACAGTGGATACAATGCAAAAACAAAATATGAATTGGTTTGCAACAGTACTTAGAGTAGTGATTTGCTTTATTATACTAACGGATCTTACCGAGCTTTCTGTTGAGTTTTGTGTGGATGAAGTGTTCGAAGATCGAGGAGTCTCGATGTGAGGAGAAGGAGGAGAGGCAAGAGCTCAACCTTGGGGATGCACAAGGCACCCCAAGTAAATATTCAAGGAGACTCAAGCGTCTAAGCTTGGGGATGCCCTGGAAGGCATCCTATCTTTCTTCAACAAGTATTGGTATGTTTTCTGTTTCGTTTCGTTCATGTGATATGTGCAAATCTTGGAGCATTTTTTGCATTTAGTTTTCACTTTTTTTGATGCACCGTGCTGGTATGAGATAGTCCTTGGTTGATTTATAGAATGCTCTTTGCACTTCACTTATATTTTTTGAGTATGGCTTTATAGAACGCTTCATGTGCTTCACTTATATCATTTGAAGTTTGGATTGCCTGTTTCCCTACACATAGAAAACCGCCATTTGTAGAATGCTCTTTTGCTTCACTTATATTTGTTAGAGTGTGGGCATATCTTTTGCAGAAAAAATTAAACTCTCTTGCTTCACTTATATCTATTTAGAGAGATGACAGGAATTGGTCATTCACATGGTTAGTCATAAAATCCTACATAAAACTTGTAGATCACTGAATATGATATGTTTGATTCCTTGCAATAGTTTTGCGATATAAAGATGGTGATATTAGAGTCATGCTAGTGGGTAGTTGTGGATTGTAGAAATACTTGTGTTGAAGTTTGTGACTCCCGTAGCATGCACGTATGGTGAACCGTTATGTAACGAAGTTGGAGCATGAGGTATTTATTGATTGTCTTCCTTATGAGTGGCGGTCGGGGACAAGCGATGGTCTTTTCCTACCAATCTATCCCCCTAGGAGCATGCGCGTAGTACTTTGTTTCAATGACTAATAGATTTTTGCAATAAGTATGTGAGTTCTTTATGACTAATGTTGAGTCCATGGATTATACGCACTCTCACCCTTCCATCATTGCTAGCCTCTTCGGTACCATGCATTGCCCTTTCTCACCTCGAGAGTTGGTGCAAACTTCGCCGGTGCATCCAAATCCCGTGATACGATACGCTCTATCACACATAAGCCTCCTTATATCTTCCTCAAAACAGCCACCATACCTACCTATCATGGCATTTCCATAGCCATTCCGAGATATATTGCCATGCAACTTCCATCATCATCATATACATGACTTGAGCATTTATTGTCATATTGCTTTGCATGATCGTAAGATAGCTAGCATGATGGTAATGTCATTGCTACACTAGATCATTGCACATCCCGGTACACCGCCGGAGGCATTCATGTAGAGTCATATCTTTGTTCTAGTATCAAGTTGTAATATTGAGTTGTAAGTAAATAAAAGTGTGATGATCATCATTATTAGAACATTGTCCCATGTGAGGTTATCAGAATAAAAGTGGCCAAAGAAGCCCCCAAAAAAGAGAGAGAGGCCAAAGAAGCCTACAAAAAAGAGAAAAAAATAACAAAAAAGAGAGAAAAAGAGAGAAGGGGCAATGTTACTATCCTTTTACCACACTTGTGCTTCAGAGTAGCACCATGTTCTTCATATAGAGAGTCTCTTGAGTTATCACTTTCATATACTAGTGGGAATTTTCATTATAGAACTTGGCTTGTATATTCCAACGATGGGCTTCCTCAAATGCCCTAGGTCTTCATGAGCAAGAAAGTTGCATGCACACCCACTTAGTTTCAGTTTGAGCTTTCATACACTTATAGCTCTAGTGCATCCGTTGCATGGCAATCCCTACTCCTCACATTGACATCAATTGATGGGCATCTCCATAGCCCGTTGATTAGCCGCGTCGATGTGAGACTTTCTTCTTTTTTGTCTTCTCCACACAATCTCCATCATCATATTATATTCCACCTATAATGCTATGTCCATGGCTCACGCTCATGTATTGCGTGAAAGTTGAAAAGGTTTGAGAATGTCAAAAGTATGAAACAATTGCTTGGCTTGTCATCGGGGTTGTGCATTATTTGAATATTTTGTGTGATGAAGATGGAGCATAGCCAGACTATATGATTTTGTAGGGATAACTTTCTTTGGCCATGTTATTTTGAAAAGACATGATTGCTTTATTAGTATGCTTGAAGTATTATTGTCTTAATGTTAAATGATAGACTATTGCTTTGAATCACTCGTGTCTTAATATTCATGCCATGATTATATTACATGATCAAGATTATGCTAGGTAGCATTCCACATCAAAAATTATCTTTTTTATCAATTACCTACTCGAGGACGAGCAGGAATTAAGCTTGGGGATGCTGATACGTCTCCGTTGTATCTATAATTTTTGATTGTTCCATGCCAATATTCTACAAGTTTTACATACTTTTGGCAACATTTTATACTATTTTTGGGACTAACATATTGATCCAGTGCCCAGTGCCAGTTCCTGTTTGTTGCATGTTTTTTGTCTCGCAGAAAATCCATATCAAACGGAGTCCAAACGGGATAAAAACTGACGAAGATTTTTTTGGAATATATGTGATTTTTGGGAAGAAGAATGAACGCGAGACGATGCCCGAGGGGGCCACGAGGCAGGGGGCGTGCCCCTGACCCTCGTGGCCACCCCGTAAGGCGGTTGGTGACCTTCTTTCGCCGCAAGAAATCCAATATCTGGATAGAAATCGTGTTCAAATTTCAGCCCAATCGGAGTTATGAATCTCCAGGAATATAAGAAACGGTGAAAGGCCAGAATCAGGGAGCGCAGAAACAGAGAGAGACAGAGAGACAGATCCAATCTCGGAGGGGCTCTCGCCCCTCCCATGCCATGGAAGCCAAGGACCAGAGGGGAAACCCTTCTCCCATCTAGGGAGAAGGTCAAGGAAGAAGAAGAAGAAGGGGCTCTCTCCCCCTCTCTTCCGGTGGCGCCGGAACACCGCCGGGGCCATCATCGTCACCGCAATCTACACCAACACCTCCGTCATCTTCACCAACATCTCCATCACCTTCCCCCATCTATCTACAGTGGTCCACTCTCCCGCAACCCGCTGTACCCTCTACTTGAACATGGTGCTTTATGCTTCATATTATTATCCAATGATGTGTTGTGATCCTATGATGTCTGAGTAGATTTTCGTTGTCCTATCAGTAATTGGTGAATTGCCCTTATTGGTTTAATTTGCTTGTGGTTATGTTGCTGTCCTTTGGTGCCCCTCATATGAGCGCGCGCGTGGATCACACCATAGGGTTAATTGTATGTTGATAGGACTATGTATTGGAGGGCAAGAGTGACAGAAACTTCAACCTAGCATAGAAATTGATGCATACGGGATTGAAGGGGGACCAATATATCTTAATGCTATGGTTGGGTTTTACCTTAATGAATTCTAGTAGTTGCGGATGCTTGCTAATAGTTCCAATCATAAGTGCATAGAATTCCAAGTCAGGGATGACATGCTAGCAGTGGCCTCTCCCACATAAAACTTGCTATCGGTCTAGTAATGTAGTCAATTGCTTAGGGACAATTTCGCAACTCCTACCACCACTTTTCCACACTCGCTATACTAACTTTATTGTGTCTTTATCTAAACAGCCCCTAGTTTTTATTTAAGTGCTCTTTATATTCTTGCAAACCTATCCAACAACACCTACAAAGTACTTCTAGTTTCATACTTGTTCTAGGTAAAGCGAACGTCAAGCGTGCGTAGAGTTGTATCGGTGGTCGATAGAACTTGAGGAAATATTTGTTCTACCTTTAGCTCCTCGTTGGGTTCGACACTCTTACTTATCGAAAGAGGCTACAATTGATCCCCTATACTGGTGGGTTATCAGACGCCGTCCTCTTTGCAAATCCATCAAAGCAAAAAATAGACGCGCTGATGGACATCCTACAGCACTTCGGGCAGGCATCAGGTCTTCAAATCAACCCATCAAAGTCATCGGTGACGGCCATTAGAGGGGACAACCTCGACCTTAGGGAAATCCTGCAAAATTTTGGCGGTCAGACTGTAGATTTTCTGCTAAAGTACCTAGGGCTGCCAATCACTCTAGCTAGGCTCCGCATAGTTCACCTTCAGTTCATCCTAGATAGGATCAAGGCACGACTCGTGGGCTGGAAGGGGCGACTCATGTCCTTGGCAGGTTGGTGAGTGCTTGTGCGCTGCGTACTGACGGCTCTACCAACATTCGCTATCTCAGTCCTCAGGGCGCCCCAGAAGTTTTTCAAAGAGATAGACATGGCGAGACGCAAATTCCTCTGGGTAGGAGATCAAGACATCAAGGGCGGACACTGCAAGGTGAACTGGTTGAGGGTCTGCACTCCAACCAAACAGGGAGGCCTCGACATTCTAAACCTGTCCAAATTCAGCACTGCCCTACGTCTACGTTGGCTCTGGTCCTCCTGGGAAAGGCCAGATCGGCCGTGGGTGGGCTGAACCCTCCCATGCGACGATTCAGATCAAGACCTCTTTGCCAGCGCGACGGCGGTGACCATCGGCGATGAGGAAACTGCTTCCTTCTGGCGCAGCTCCTGGCTAGGTGATCGCCCGCTCTCCCGGGTTTTCCCAGTGCTGTTCAAGCACTCAAGAAGGAAAAATGGGACGGTCAGCGCTGCTTTGCACAAATCAAGATGGATCCAGGACCTGCGTCACGGGGAGGTCGATGGGCTCATCCATGAGTTCCTGGCTCTATGGCGTATGTTGAGGGCTGCCGGCACCACCATCAACCCTGGGCAGCGGGATGTGATCAGATGGACAAAGCACGCCTCGGGACAATACTCTGCGCGATCAGCTTACCTGCTGCAGTGCCACGACACACCGGCGCCGGAGTTCAGAACTTTCATCTGGAAGCCCTAGGCACCCCGCCGTTTAAAGCTCTTCCTCTGGCTCCTTCTGCTGGATCGCCTATGGTGCAATGACAGATTACAGAGGCGAGGATGGGAAAACGGATATTTCTGCTAGTTTTGCTTCAGAAACTTAGAGGACTCAATGCACCTGTTCTGGAGATGCCCAGTCACCATGCAGGTTTGGAGCACAGTCAAAGATTGGTCCGGCTGTGCTGCGCTGAATCCTGACTCTTGGCGCACAGCCGGGTCAACTTTGGAAGCCCTCAAGAGCATCGACCGAAAGCCAAACTGCGACAAGGATAGGAAGGCTCTTAGGTCCATGGTAATTCTCATCGTTTGGGAAATCTGGCAGGAGAGAAACGCATGCACTTTCAGACTCAAGACAACATCCATGCCTTCGGTGCTAGCCAAGATCAGAAGCACTTTGGAACTCTGGCAGCTCGCCAGAGCAAAGAACCTTGAGCACCCCTTTGGGGCCACGATAGTGAGAGATTAGCAAACCAGCACCAGCTCTTGGGCCCAAAGGGGCGCGAGAACTAGATGTCACCATGTAGCTCCCTTCTCTCATATTTTTCACCCGATCACTTGATCATCTTTGTACCCGCTCTCTCTGCTAAATCAATGAAACGCCAGCAGGTGCTGGATCTTTCAAAAAAAAAAATCTCGGCATGTAGTAGCCCTGTAGGCGGTGGCAAGCTGGGCCTCAATGATGGACGGAGTACGGTGGCAGGACACAGAAGGGCGCAGCTCGGTACTGAGCAGGGAACGGTGACTCTCTGGCTTGGTTGTGTGTTTGGCCGATGATGGTGCGGCGTACAAGCTGTGGTGAGCGCCGGGGCACGTGGCCGGCGGTCAGGAGCAGTGTGCTGGTGAGTGACGGCCTCTAGGGCACGGCGATGCTCCGTCTTATTGGCTGCATCCTGTCCAACGGCTATGCACAGTGTATGGACTGCGGGGTGAAGCACGCGAGGGCATGTGGGCAGCGGGAGGACTAGCGCATGTGTGTCACATCCCTAGTTCTGGTATGCACTAGGCTAGCCCTTCATGTGCGCATCATGTTTAAAATTTCCAGAAACTTGAAATGGGGATGAACCAAACCCCAGCACCACTTAAACCAACTAGGGTTACTAAAATATTTTCCCAATGAACCTGAAATGCCCTTCAAAAATGTTCATCACTTTTGTCTTGGTCTAGAACCTCTGCCAAAATTGGTTCACATTTTTCTAGGACACCTAAGGTCACTGGATTAAATCGTTAGCTATTTGCATTTGGACATTTGAATGCTATAAAATATTTTAAATGTCCAAATAATTCTGAACTTAAGTGAGGGCTGTTGGAAATATTCCAAACAAAGCCCACAATTATTTTCAGGATTTTTGAGAGTGCTCTGGCATTTTAAATAAAGCCAAAAACATTCACAGAAAATAGAAAACTGAAATAAATAGAAAAGAGAGAGAGAGAAAAGGCCAGAGGCCACTTACCTGCACTGGGCCGGCCCACCTGGCCCGTGCCAGTCACCACCCACCTCTGCCAGTAGGCAGAGGAGGGACACCGCGACGCCGCCGAGCTCGCCACGCCACCACCCTGCCTGCCTGTGTCGCCCGCGCCAGCGCAGCGCAGCGCCTCGAAGGGCCTCCTCGGCGCCGCCCCGAGCCCCTGGACACCTCACTCTCCCCCTGCTCTCCCCCTCGCCTCTCCTTGCCATGGCCGACGCCGCCGCGCTCGCGCCGCCGTGAAACTCGCAGCCACCGCCTCACCCTCGTCGCCCCGCCGCGTCCCCGAGCTCCGCCGTCGTCCACCCCGTCGAGCGGACCGAGCCCCGAGCGCTCGCTCACCCTGGAGTCGCTGCTCCATCCTCGTCTTCACCGCCCGTCGCCGAAGATCCACCTTGCCGCCCTTCTCAGCTCTGACCGCCCCCGACCTCGTCGTCTGCTCCGCTGAGATCGCAGTAAGCCCTGCTCCGTCCTCCCCCTCTCCGTTCTCGCTCTCGTGCACCATAGCGACCGCACGAAGCTTGCCCGCACGCGCCGCCGCCTAAGCTCGTCGCCGACGTGGCTCCGGCCACGCAACGGCCTCACCACTGTGTCCCACGCACTCACCGCACCGTGTAGGCCTTCTAGGAGCTAGCCCCGCGCCCCTGCGATCACCGTAGCGTCGAGTTCGAGCTCACCCGAACTCCGGCAGCCGCCAAACTCGTCGCTGGTGTCGTTTCCGGTGACCCCGAGCTCAACCACCACCACTCCTCGACGCGGCTTGCTCCCAGCTGCTCATAGGTGGTCTCCGCCGTCCATTTGGTCGCTGGAGTGCGAAACCCGCACCCTCCGCCGCATTCGGTCGTCGCCGGCGGCTAAATGCCGGCGATTTGACCCAGTTGACCGGGGATTTGACCTCCCTGGGTCACTGACATGTGGGCCCCGCCCCTGGTCAAACCTAGGTTAGCAATTAAACTAACCTTAATTAGTTAGTTAACTAACTATGAAACTAACCAGTGGGTCCCACTGGTCAGGTTTGACCTGGACCGCACAGTTGACCTGCTGACGCAGTGCTGACACAATGCTGATGCAGTAATGCCTTTTCTGGATTTATTCTTATCCAGGAAATTCCACAAAATAGTGCTAACTTCTAAAAATCATAGAAATTAATCTATAACTCCAAATGTAAAGATTTATATATGAAAAATGATCAGAAAAATCCAATATATCCATCTGTACTGGTTTTATGCATGTTAAAGAAACTTAACCCTGCTGTTTATATCAAAACATGATAAAGCACTATTTAAATTCATAAGATGAGTTTGGGGTTGAACCTTTGGTTCAAAATGGCTCAAACCCATCTGGTTATAGTTGCATTAGCGCAACACACTCATTTTTCCATGGCATGTGCATGCATCATATTGTTGCATATCGCCATGTATTGATTGTGTTACCGGTGTAGTCTCCGTGGTAGGTTCTGCTCCCGAGGATATTCACGTGTATCCAGTTGAAGGGCAGTACCCTCGACCACTCTGTCAGGCAAGAAAAACCCCTTGTTCATTCCAATACAATCCTACTATCTCGCTCCTGCTCTCTTTTACTGCATTAGGACAACAACGATTCAACTGTTACATGCTGCGGCAGTTGAACCCCTTTCCTCTGCATGACTTGTCATTACCACCGTAAATAGATGAAACCCACTAGCATGAGTAGAAGTTGTTTGAGCCCTGATGTGCCTACTCATTCATGCTTGTTTGTCATGCCCGCTACTGCTTAGAGTTGAGTCAGGTCCGACTCATCGGGGATGAATTGGAATGGTGATGAACATGTCCTACTGTGTGTGAGCTAAGTGTGTGAACACGATTTGGTAAATGTAGCGGTGAGAGGCCATGTAGGAGTACATGGTGGGTTGTCTCATTGAAACCGTCCTCAGGAACTGAGTTATATGTTTGTGATCCATGAACAGCTACTATCACACATTGGGATCCTTAATTGACTCCCTCGACTTATTAACCACCCTTGTCCTCTGTCCAGGAGTGGCAAGTAGTTTCTGGTGTTTGTAGTATGCTGGAGGCCGTGCGTAGCGCTGACCCGAGGGGTGGGCTGTGATGCGGTAGGAACATGGCCCGGTGTACCGAGTCGCCCGTTTGGTGTCTCGGGAACCCTGCACACATCGTTCGGGGCCGTAAGTGGAAACCTCGGCCAGACTCCCTTCGGATGGAACCTGAATAGGCGATAAACATGGACTAGAGACTTGTGTGGTTAGTCGGGTCGTGGTCTACACCCACGTCGGCTTTCGCTTGAAGTCTGCCGAGCACATGTCATGTGCAGACGCTGCGTGGTGGAAACATGTGTGAAGAAGTACACCCCTGCAGGGTTATAAATGATCTATTCGAATAGCCGCGTCCGCGGTAAAGAACTTCTTGAGTTGCCTGTATAGTTCATAGATAACTTGAAGTGGATACTCTAAAACTCACAAGATAAGCATGAGTGCTATGGTGGCCTTCTCGTAGGGAGATGGGAGCGGATCCATAGTGGTGTATTGATATGGTGAATATGTGGACTCGTGTGCGCCACCTCAAAGGAGTTACTTGCAGTCGTAGTTCAGATTAGCCCCTGAGTCGAAGCTGGCTTGCTGCAGTTAAACCCCACCATCCTTTTGTTGATACTGATGCATATGTAGATAGTTCTAATGTAAGTCTTGCTGGGTACATTTGTACTCACGTTTGCTTAATTTATATTTTGCAGAGAGACTTCAGTCTCGCTAGTAGTTCCACGTGGACTTCGACGTTTAGCTTGTTACCTCAGCTACGATCTTGTGCCTTCGGCAGGGTCTTGTAGATAGTCAGGCTTCTCAGTCTTTTTCATTTGTAGTTGTCTGTACTCAGACAAGTTAAGCTTCCGCATGTGCTTGTTTCTTGTATGCTCTGTATGTTGGGTCATGAGACCCATGATTGTAATACTTGGCTCCTCGGAACCTAATGAACTAATACTTTGAGTCGTAGAGTTTTGTTGTGATGCCTGTTGTATTTACACATATCGAGCATATTGTGTGTATGATTGAAATGCTTGGTATGTGTGGGATCCGATAACCTAGTTGTCTATCCTTGGTAGCCTCTCTTATGGGGAAATGTAGTCTGGTGCATCCACTGAGCCATGGTAGTCTGCTACAGCCCGGTTTACCGGAGTCCTGCTAGCCCAGTTACTACTACTCCGGAACACCCAGACTGGCCGGCATGTGTCCCACTTCGTTCCTGTGTCTGTCCCTTCGGGGAAATGTCACGCGGTGACTTCCGGAGTCCTGCTAGCCTGCTACAGCCTGGGTTCCCGGAGTCCTATTAGCCCAGTTGCTACAGCCCGGATTCACACGCTGATGACCGACACGTTCGAAGCTGGGTCATGTATGCCTGTCCCCGTAAGTTAGTGCCACTTTGGGTTCACGACTAGTCATGTCGGCCCGGGTTCTCTGTCATATGGATGCTAGCGACACTATCATATACGTGAGCCAAAAGACGCAAACGGTCCCGGTCCAGGTAAGGCGGCACCCGTGGGAATACCGTGCGTGAGGCCGCAAAGTGATAAGATGTGTTACATGCTAGATCGGTGTGACTTAGAATCGGGGTCCTAACAATGCAAGACGAGCGGTGGCCAGTAGGGAAGATAATACGAACGGACTCGTTTTTCCCTTGCTCTGTTAAAAAAAAGCGGTCGAGGGTTCTCTTTTTACAGAGGAAATAACACAGTTTTGATAATACTACAGAATTAATACTACAGTTTTCGGTGGTAGCCAAAGAGCTCATAGTAAATAAAATAATGGTAATTACAGAAACTGTAGTAATTGCGTGATACATAGAGAAAACCGAGCTATCTACAGGGCCAAATTATTCATTGCCCAAGCATTGAGAAACTGAGGTTTATGGATTTTATAAATGATAAATCTATGCTACCAAACTAAGATTTACTTTATTAGTTTCTAAAAAAGCACCAACTCTTTGTAAAATAATATAATCATAATATAAACAATTGTAGTTGTCCCAAAATATCTGGTATACCTTTTCTAAATAATACCTTAGCTATGTAGGAAAAAGTGGTAACCAGAAGTTCCCTCAAAAAAAAAGTGGTAACCAGAAGCAAAACACACAACAATCTTACTGGTTATACTATATGTAGAGACGTGCAAAGCATAGTGGTACGGACTGGAGCGAACAAGTGCAAAAACTGTATAGCACTATACTATAAAATACATTAAGGGTCGTTAGAACATACTCTAAGGTGATAAACTTCCAGATGTACTCGACTGCATCTACGACGCCATGAAAGTTGGGCATTGCCACGATTGGCGTGGAACAACCTTGATCGGTGCGGGCACAACCTCCATGGGCGATCGATAGTTGGTGAGGGAAGAGTTGTCAGTGAGGGGCAGTGAATGATGGGTGGTGAAATAGGATGAGTTTATATGAACGATGGGTAGTGAACGACGGCCGATTTTCCAAGTATTTGTACCTTCCAAAAAGCCACGCGTACACTACTTCCATATGTGCATGATTACGGTTCAAAACCTACCATTGTCTAATTTTAGCACCAAGGCAATCGGCCCTCCTTTTACTTCCATATCCTCGTTTCATTTCGCTTTGTAACGTCCATCGAACGAACGACATCTCCACCCCTCCACCGATTTTTTTTCAATGCTACGCAACCTCCCATCTGGTTTCTTCCAAGTTGTTTGTTCTTTTCCTAACGTGACCAAATCAACCGAGCCCTTTATCCGATGGGCAGTGCTACGCGTCGACCGGCAAATAATGAAAAATATCTGCCGCCTCGCTGACCATTGGATGGACACCCTAATAGCCGTCCGATGTGTCCACGTGAGCAACCATCACTTTGCAACAAGAGTGATGTTACGGTATTTCTGCAACAGAGGTCTTGTTGCAGAAAATTCCCGCAACAAAGCTCTTGTTGCAGAAATTTATCGCAACAAAGACCTTGTTGCAGAAAAATAATTCGAGTTTTTTTTGTGAAACAGGGCTCTTTTACAACATGCCCTTTGCTGCAAAAACAAAACCTCCTCCAATGCCTCGTCGCCTTCGTCCACTCCGCCTTAGGAACTTGCACACCATGCCGATTGACTTTGCGGGCGTTGCTACAGCCTACAGGAGCTTGGGCGGCCAGGCGTTGCTGCAGGAACTTGGGCGGCCAGATCCGGCGAGGAGCTTGGCGACGTCCGACGTTCATGGTGGAGGCAGCCGACCGCTGCGGCGCTTGTGATGGACCATGCTGTAACGGCATCGATTCCCATGTCGACAACATAGATTCATATGGCTGGCTGCCTCCTTATCCGTTCGTGGGAGATAGATCGAATAGGAAAGGAAGAAAACCAATCATTGCAGAGATGTGCTAAGTGGGGCCGACGCAGGACACGCGTCGCACATATGAGACGGCGGATGCTCGCGAGTGATCCACCGGCTGAAGGCTAGAGTTTCCCTTATCCGATCCGTTCACAACTTTCTTTGCCTTGGTAGGTTAACAAATCACAAATAAGACTTCCCTAACATACCCGAAACAACCAAACCATTCCTCTCAATCATTTTTTACCTAACGCACAATCCTTGCATTGTATCAAATCATAAATCATCTTCCTAACCTACCCAAATCAACCGAGCTCTCCATGTCCACTCTTTTTTTTCCTAATATAGAAGACTTATTCCCGGCAGATTGACAAATCAAAATAAGTGACACAAAACAGCATAAACGAATATTCTCTGTTCTAATCGTGACTCCTAGGTGGGGCGGAGAGCCCTGGTTGAACATGGTTGCTCCCAGCATGAGACCATTTCCGACTAAGAATCAATGTTGGATCATTTATACCGATTGTATGCGATCATATCTTTCTCTCCCAGCTAGGATATAAATCTTCATGCATTATAGGATACATCAAACCAAAAGGGATATACTTGGCAAGAAAATATTGATGTCTTGTACACCATTTCGATACATATTTATTCAAGACAAAATGTGCACTTGTATCAAGTTTGCTACCTCTAGTTCTATACATTGTTCCTAGCTTCGACAATAGCATTGACTAGGCGTGTGTTTCGTCAAATGTGAGAAGACTCGCTTCATGAATCTCTACAAATAAAAATTTATGTCAGTCATGACAGTATACTATATTACAAAAAAGAATATAGAAATATAAAAATCCAAAACAATACATAACCTGTACCTTGTAGGTGATGATGATCCTTGTTAATATTAGGAGAGAATGTGAACATTCTCTCCCTCATAGTTTGCAACCATTCCAACGTCAGATATAACTGGATGTAAGTAATGACAAGAGTTTTTCTTACTCATTTTTAGAGTGTTTCCAATGGTAGATGCTACGACCAACGTGCTAATCACGTACACATAGGAAAACTAACTGCCGTCTATAAAAAGCAAACATTAGTGTGTGGTTGCAATTAAAAATAAATCTAGCGTCTAAAAATCTTAAATTTTAAATGATTCTCGTCGAAAGATCATGAGCCCAATTTCAAGAAAAGGGATGTTGCAACCACATATTGGATCCCTATCATACTATATTTTACCAATGTAGGCAAGAACAACAAACACATCTGCAAATGTAATCAGAATGAGACTTTGAGTTGTATAGGGTATAAAATTTGCAAAGGCAAAATTAAAGATGACGCACCGGTGATGGTATTGTGTCGTAGGGAGAATATATGACATTAAACTGTGGGAAGCACGGTGGAGAGAGTGCTGATTGTATCCTACATGACGACATGCTAATCTCTGTCCTAACATGTAGTGTCACGACAAACTCCATGGCAAGATTCCATAAATGCTCATCTAGTATTTCTGTGAAACAAAATCCGACGCAAATGACGTTATAAGTCATGCCTTCCTGTATCATGGAGTTGAAGCAAACTGCTTGATTGTGGTGTGCAATGGCTTCCATTTTTGTTACTTTTTTTATATAGCATCATCATATAGGGAAAAAAATATTGTTTTCCAAATTTATATCATCATACGTGATATCAAGTAGTGAGGAGTAAGCCTTACATCCTGATCTAACAGAATACATTGAAGGTAATAATTCCCCATGTGGTACTAGTTATGGGGAACTATTACCTTCAATGTATTCTGCTAGATCAGGATGTAAGGTTGTTTCTCCTTAGTGCTTGATAGCACGTATGACAATATACATTTGAAAAATAGTATTTCTCCCCTAATTATGATGATGCTATGTAAAACAAATTGGGAACAAAAATGGAAGCGATTGCATACCACAATCAAGCATTCCGCTTCAACTCCATGCTACAAACAGGCATGACTTATGACTTCATTCGCGTCGGATTCTGCCCCACAGAAATACTAGATGGACATATCTTGAGTATTACCATGGAGTTTGTCGTCAAACTGCAGACTAAGACCGAGGTTAGGATATCGGCATGTAGGATACAATCGACACTATCCACCATGCTTCCCACAGCTTGATGTCATATTCTCGCTACGGGAGAAAACCACCACTAGTGCATCATCTTTAACTTTGCACTTGCAAAATTTTATACTCTTTACAACTAAAAATCCCATTATGATTACATTTTGCAGATGTGGTTGATGTTCTTGCCTATGTTGGTAAGATATAGTATGAGAGGGATCCAATCGATGGTTGCAACATCCCTTTCCTCGAAATTGGACTCATGAACTTTCGATGAGCGTCGTTTAAAATTTGAGATTTTCAGACGTTACATTCATTTTTTAATTGCAAACAGTTTGCTTTTGTTTATATATGGCAGTTAGTTTTCCTGTGTGTATGTGAGGAGCACATTGGTCGTAACATCTACCATTGGCAACACTCTGAAAATGAGTTTGAAAAACTTGTGATTACTTACATCTAGTTAGATCCGACGTTGAGATGATTGCAAACTATGAGGGAGAGCACGTTCATATTCTCTCCTAATATTAACGAGGATTATCATCATCTATGAGGTACGGGTTATGTATTGTTTTGAATTTGTTATCTTTCTATTCTTTTTTGTAATATGACACTGATTTTTATTTATAGAGATTCATGAGAACAACCTTGTCACACTTTACGGAACACACACCTATGTCAATGCTATTGTCGAAGAGGGCTTTCATGACAAAGAAATGAAGAAGGAAGCCCTATTGCTAAAGCAAAAAATCAGCAATTTGTTGCAAACGAGTTATCCTGATTGGAGTGCCCAACTCGTGTATTGGCCAGAAGACAGCATTTCAGTTACAACAACACAAAAATCTTTTAAATCGATCATGTACGTTAGATGCACATCGATATAGCTTTTCACATATGGTTTGTCACAACATACCCTGGATTCAAGTCCTACAGGAGATAGCCCACCAGGATCGTACTCTCGGGCATGACATGTTCAAGACTGGTGTAAGTACATCTATAGTGAGTTTTGGTGTGCCATATATTTGTTAAATATCTGTTCTGACTTCTCGCACTCAGGAAGGAACTGATGGTCCAGATGCTGAAGGTCAGGAACAATGAATTGCTTGATAACATTACATGGGAAATTAGAGCGGCATTGATGGTCATAAGTTACCGAGGATGGACCACTACGTGAATAAATGTCGAAAACTAATTTACTTATTAAGATTTGTTAGGGAACTACATGTTTTTCGCATCGGATAATCATATAACATTTTGTCTTCTATGTATGAAGTTTTAAGTACTTTGTGGTTTTTGGCCTCAATAAACTATGTATTTGCTACAATATTGTTTGCTTATTGTGTCTTTATCTATGTATTTTGTCTTCTATATTTTGCCTGCCATGGTTGTGAGCCCTAATTATATTAGAAAAATGTCGCGCTCTCCTTCATTCACTGTCGTCCCTACTAGAAATACTATGGCCTTGGATTTCCATCAAAATGGCAGACTAGGTACTAGGGGTCGCCAATCGTACTGGATATGGAGTATTGGGATGAAAAAAATCTTTAAACGCCAAGAGGGGCGTGTTAAACAATTTGAGGCGAGATGGTTGAAGGAAGAGACGGTCACTGAAATCGTTAAGGCATCTTGGGAGAAAGCAAAGCTAGCAGGTATTGGACCCTCACTTGCTGACCGTACGAGAGCAGTGCATGCCGATCTACATACTTGGGACCGGGAAACGCTAAAGGGACCAAAGGTGAGAATTAGAAAATTAAAAAAAAGAGTTGGAGAAACTAAGGCATGGCCCATTGAATACGGAATCTCGATGCCGTCAGAAGAAAATTATAATGGTAATTGAAAATATTTTGGTTACAGAGAGGACGAGCAAATTGGTTGACGCATGGGGATCGTAATACGTCGTTCTTTCATAATGCTGCCACAGCCAGGAAAAAAAGAAATAATATAAAGAAACTATTAGACGAGTCTGGAAACTGGTTAACAGATAAGGAATTGACGAATCACATTACTGGATATTTTACAAAGCTTTTTACATCGGAAGTTCAACACCCGAATCAAGATGTTTTATCACTTGTTCAAAGGAGAGTGTCAAACGAAATGAATGATGTTCTACTTGCCCCTTATACCGCGGAAGATGTTCGCAAGGCTTTATTTGATATTGGGGACTTGAAAGCTCCAGGGCCAGATGGACTCCATGCTATCTTCTATAAAAGGTTTTGGCCCATGCTGGGAGGATGTTCTGACAGCAATCAACACATGCACTATACCGGAGGGTTGGAATGATACGGCGATCGTGATGATTCCTAAAATTAATACACCAGAGAAGGTAACTCAATTTAGGCTGATCGGCTTATGTAATGTGCTATATAAAATAGTTGCAAAAATGGTGGCTTCTCGATTGAAGGTTTTTTTACCAGAAATTATTAGCCCAACACAGAGTGCATTTGTACCGGGTAGATTGATAACGGATAATATTTTAGTGGCCTATGAATGTTTTCACACAATAAAGAACAAAAGAGAGGGTAGAGAGGGCTTGTGTGCTATAAAACTTGATATGCATAAAGCCTACGATAGAGTTGAGTGGACTTTTTTGAAGGAGATTATGTTGAAACTGGGCTTTCGTCGTGAGTGGGTTAACTTGATTATGCAATGCGTCTCAACCGTAGAATACAAAGTAAAGATCAATGAAGAGGAAAGTGAGAGATTTAAGACTACGAGAGGGTTGAGACAGGGGGACCCGCTATCACCATACCTTTTTTTGCTGTGCACATAAGAATTGAATGCCTTGCTTGTGCATGCTGAGAAGAATGGAAACATATCAGGAGTAAAAGTCTGTAGAGACGCCCCACCGGTCACAAATCTTCTCTTTGCGGATGACTCATTGATCTTAATGAAAGCCAACCAACATAATGCGGAAAACCTGAAATCAGTACTAGATTTATATTGTGCAGCGTCAGGACAACTGGTAAGCGTTGAAAAATCTAGTATTTTCTTCAGCCCTAATACAAAAGTAGAGATCAGAGAACAATTGTGTACAACGCTAAATATAATGACGGAGGCTCTCACTGATAAATATTTGGGCTTACCAGCAAATGTGGGTGTTGATAAAACAGACTGCTTTAGTTTTCTGATTGAACGTATTGTTAAGAAAATTAGTGGTTGGAAGGAAAAATTACTATCTGCCGGGGGGAAGGAGATCCTATTAAAGGCGGTGATCCAAGCCATACCTACCTATGCATTGTTGGTCTTTAAAATTCCTAAAAAATTTGTAAAGGAATCATTGACGCGATGGCGCATTTCTGGTGGGGAGACGAGGAGAACCAGAAGAGAATGCACTGGATGGCCTGGTGGAAAATGTGTGTACCAAAAAACCAAGGAGGAATGGGATTCCGTGATATCCACTGTTTCAACCTGGCTCTGCTTGCAAAACAGGCATGGCGTCTCCTTGATAATCCTGACTCCTTGTGTGCTGCTATTCTAAGGGCAAAGTACTATCCTAATGGTGATTTGCTGAACTCCAAGCCAAAGCATGGTGCTTCCTTCACCTGGCAAAGCATTATGGCAAGCATCACTACTCTCAAGCGAGGTTATATTTGGCGAGTGGGAGATGGACATAACATCAATGTTTGGGAAGATGCCTGGATCCCAAATTGTGCCACTAGGAAGATTGTGACCCCTAGGAGGGGGCATTTATTATCAAAAGTTGTAGATTTGATTGACCCGGTCTCCAATGATTGGGATGAGGACCTGATTAGACAAACTATGTGGACCATTGACGCACAACGGATTCTTTCAATCCCAATTTCGCAACATAATATGACCGATTTTATTGCCTGGAGTTATACGAAAAATGGTCTGTTTTCGGTACGGTCTGCTTACTCTGTGGAGTGGAACTATCAGTATGGGAGCAAACTAAAATATTCCAACGGGATGGGACGGAGCACACATAACCCTATATAGTGTCAGATATGGAAGTTATCTTGTCCGGCTAAAGTCAAAATATTTTTATGGCGGACACTACATGGTACTCTTCCATGTCGGGCAACACTCACTAATACACACATGAAAGTCTCACCCTTGTGTCCTACATGCTCCCAGGGTGTAGAAGATACAAAGCACTTGCTTTTCCTATGTAGAAAAGCAAAGGAGGTTTGGAAAAGGCTAGGGTTGGATATGATTATTGAGAGAGCTTGTGAGATTGATCGTGCTGGGGAGGCAATACTGGAATACTTATTACTCCTTCCAGATCAAGATCTGCGCATTATGGGGTACAAAAATGTTCGAGAAATGGTAGCTATCTCTGCTTGGTATCTATGGTGGGAAAGAAGGAAATTAGTGCATAAGAAATTCACTCAAAATGCGACTCAGATCTCAATGGGGATCATAGCTCTTACATATAATTTTGTACATGCATCATCTTCAAATGCGTCCATAAAAAAGGGGGTTGGCAATGTCCTCCTAGGGGCTTTGTGAAACTCAATGTTGACGCCTCTTTTGACCATGACTTGCTGGAGGGTACGATGGGGGCAGTATTGAGAGACGACAAAGGTAGGTTTATTGCAGGAGGGAATGGAAGGATAGACTACTGTGCGGACGTTCTCATGGTGGAGGCCTTAGCTCTCAAATTTGGCCTAAATTTAGCGCAAAGGGCGGGATGTAATCGCCTAATTATCAACTCTGACAATCTGGAGGTGGTTGAGACAATGCAAGACGGAGGACAGTCAGCGGGAGCGGTGGCGGCAATCTTCGATGACTGCTATCACTATGCTTGTGATTTTATCATGACTAAATTCAAACATTGTAATAGAGAGGCAAATAAAGTAGCACATGAACTTGTTAGATTAGCTAGATTTTTTTCGACTTCGGTTTGGTTTGAGGAGCCTATTAGTGAAATTGTAACAATTCTCACAAACGATGTATTGGTTATTGCTAATGAATAAAATTTCGTTTATTTCAAAAAAAAGGTACCAGGGGTCGCCACGGTATGGGGCCATGCAACAGACACAAAATAGAGAGGACTCAATAGCATGGTAGTAGAATAGAAGGGAAAAGGCATCTAGCTGGCCTGATGAAAACTATGATATATAGTGCCTATGCATAAAAACTTGTAGTGGTGTACTTTTAAAAATATTTTGCATACAAACGTCCTAGATGCGCAACCCGAGTACCATGACTGAAACCCCACTGAACCACAACTTGTTGGCGTAGACCGAACCGCTTCACTGGTCCAGGTGAACCGGAGGCTTGTTGGAGGACCGTGCATGTTTCACGTGGTTCACATAGACCGGCGGCTTGTCGGTGTACTCCCTCCGTCCTTGAAAGAGTGTACTTCCAACTTTGTTGGAGGGTCAAACTATCTCAAAGTTTGACCGAGTTTGTGTAAAAATATATCAATGTTTGTGAAACCAAATAGGTATACGACGAAAATATATTTTATTATGAATCTAATGCTACTAATTTGATGGCATAAATGTTGGTCTATTATTGTATAAATATGGTCAAACATAAAAAAGTTTGACTTTCCAACAAAGTTGGAAGTACACTCTTTTAAGGATGGAGGGAGTAGACTGGACCCAGTCTGTGAGGTTTTCAGGTGGATCGTGGCTTGCATCTGATACCTCCTCATATCGTATAACTCCATTTATACATGCATTTTTATTGTCGGAAATCATCACAGATACCAGCTACGGAAGATTGAATGTAAAAGAGCATGTACTTTAACTTCTAATCAAACTTGAACCATGCTAGCCAAACTAACGAGGGAGCATTAACCCAACAGATGATGGTTTTTGAGCACATACCTTCTATCCGAAGTTGAAATGTCAACCACATGATTCTTCAAGGTCTCATCGATCTTCCTCTCTCCATGTTCGCACATGATCCAAAGTTTGCTTTCATGTCGATGATGTTTCTAATACTCTCTGGTTTTACCTTTGGGCACAACAAATTCCATTAATTATCAACTCTTGGCTGCCACCAAATTTAAAAGAAAACATATTTTAATTAGGATTTAGGAGTAGTAAGTTTAGAAACTATTAAAAAAATTGGATTTTACTTGTGTTTGAAATCCCAAATTTTGTTATGTCAAACCAAAATTGCGCATTTGGCAAGGTCCATTAATGAAAAAGTTTTTTTCTTACCACTACAATGAGAGTACATAATGGTAATGTTCTATTTTTTTTCTGTGATGTGCCTACATTGACACATGAACACATGCTACATCAACTAGATAATTACAACATCCATATTAACTTAGTCATCATATGTAGCCTATGAGTTTGTTAGATGTTTGGAAAAATGTAAAAATAGCCATATAGTTAATTCGTATTTCAACTTGTTCAAAACTCCATATGTGCTTGTACAAATTTAAATCAATTGTTTTTTTAAGTAGAAATATTAAAGCAATTGTGATGGAGAAGTATTCAATTATGAAGCGAACCACAACAAAATAGATTATGTTGGCTTGAGGACTTTTGGTAGAGCAGAGCACAAATTGATGGGATCCATCTTCTCTGGTGTTTAGGGTAAGGAAAAATCGATAGTGTTCCTATCTAATCGGTATTAACTAATCCATGTTCAGCCATTCCCATGTCCATATCATGGGCCATATCTTACATTATTAAGAAGTTGATCCCCACTACTACCAATTATCTCAACATGCGCATTGTCCATGTCAGTAGGATGCCACATCAGCGTTTCAATTCCAAACAGCAGCCAATCTATCGACAATTATCTCTCCCTGACCAGCCCCTCTTCTCCACGGAAGAATTTCTCTTGATTGCCCTATGCCTCTTCACCTATCCCAGTGCCTTCTCCCTTCCCCGTACATTTATTCCTGAGGGCCCTCCGCCCACTTCCACAACCACGCGCTCTTCCTCTTCCATAGTTCCACCAAGATCAAACGGTGTCGTTCCCTCTGGCTACCTCTGGCGATTCCATAGAGGCCAACTCTGCTTGCCTCACTCCGTACAGGAGCTTCTTTCCCTCACAGGCAGATGCACGGATCTACTCAGGTAAGAGTACACTCTGATGCAATAATATTACTCGATGCCATCTAATATCTACCTGACATCTACCCATGTGTTTTATACTTACCCAGATTGAACGAGCCAATTTTGGTGTTTTGCTAGATCAAGACTGTAAGTTGATCTTTTCTTCTTCTTGGATACTTTGTTCTGCACCTTACGGGAATGCTAATGCAATATTATTAACCTGGGAACTGATTTTATGCTTCATTTAAACAGGTCAGGTTTTCTTTCCTTTCTGCTCATCTGCTCATGCATGTATTTTTATGCAATGAAAAATATAGCGATTCCTTATTCTGGGTGCATGCCATAATTCAGTTTCGGTTCTTTAAATAGTTCCTTGGACTTTCACAGTGGATTATCTTTGTATCTTCCTAATTGACTTGCAACTAGCAGATTGGCAATTGTAACTTTATTTGCGATGAGGTAACTATACATTAACCGATTTTGTATGCTTCATTGTAATACACTCACACTTGACTGAATTTTTCTTTTGCCATGCTATGTTATTTGCCAGATGTTTCTACAGGTTTATAATCAAGATTATATATGTTTGGTATTTTTCTTCAAAACTGTAATTTTCATTTTGCAGCTTAATCAGAAAATTAACCAGTAACACAATTAGTTCGACGCCAAAATCTGTTGGAGCACTTTTATACGCCTTTCAGTAAAATTGCGAGTGAATTAATATAAATACTTTTGCCTCTTGATAGCTCTCAAATCACCACTTTAGTTCTTATGATGACCAATAATATATTTTTCACAGAAGTTTCTCATATTACAGAACAATCTTGCAATGCTACACCCTCTGAAGCATCACTATGATAATACCTTACATCCCATTAGTTAGTGAGATGAACACAACTGCTATGAAAGAACTGTAGCATCTGATCTGTGTGTTCCATGCATGCTATTATTACTGGTGCTTAGGTAGTTGGTAGTTTCTACTCGCTAAAATTGAAAAGTATTATGTTCTGTACTCCCGAAGCATACAAAATCGGTTAACATGACATGCATTTGAGATCCTAATAATGTTGTGATCCCTAACCTAAATATTTTTACTTTCCCTTAAGATTTTTGGTGCGCATTATAGTTGTTTCTACATATTCCCGCCGCAATGCGCGGGGTCTCTACTAGTTCCTACACAGTCACACACCAAAACATCAAAGAAGAAAATATGCCGAGAGTGGGCTGTTCTATGCCACCCTGATGCACAAAGCATGGCCCTGGGTGATGAACAAGGTTCAGAGAGATAATACACACCACTAAAAAGGATTTTTGACACTGATGCATGTGCATCATGGTACGCCCATTGGAAACCTCCCCTAAGAGGCCCATTGGGCTCCGCCCCTGATCATGTTCATATCTTTCGCTTCTATTTTCATGTTGGGTAAAATACTACTGATCATGTTCATATCTTTCACTACAGAAATGTACATTGAGGGAAAAGGAAAGAGAACTGCTCCATACGAGAACATAAGATCTAACTACCCCTCCTATATATGTGAACCTCCTCTATCATCCCTTCTTCCCTCGACCTCCTCCCCCCTCGTCCATCACAGATAACATACTATCTAGCATGGTTAGTTCTGGAGGTAAAAATGGCGAGGAGCACCTGAAGTATTCAAGGAACATCAAGAAGTAAAGAGAGTTCCTCTAGGTATGAACATCTCTGGATATTTCTCTTCTCTAAAGGTGTAATAATTATTAGATTAGGAACATCCAAATTCTTTATTCTTTATGTTGGAAGGTTCCATTGATTTCTGTGCATATCGAAGGCGTAAGTCAACGAAAAGCACTTACACAGATTTGAGTGTAGTGATGCTTCCTTTCTCTTAAGGGATGTTGCATGTTAAATTGTTCCACATAAAATCCCTTTAATGAAAATAAGAATTGTTAAGCATAGCAACTACTATAAGCAAGAGACAAGCAATTAGCACCGTGACAGGATCAAGTTTTTACAAACTAACTCGTTACTATCTTTATTAATCTTTCCATAGTGTATGAGAATTTAAGCCTTTCAATCAAATTGCTTTTACAACACTATGAATTTGTCCATTGATGAGGGCAGGTCTGACGCAGTGGTGAAGTCCTTCCCACTTGTGCCAAGAGGTCCTAGGTTCGAACCAGCCTCTCTGCATTGCACTTTGCAGGGCTAAGACTAGGTTCCTATAACCCCTCCCCAGACCCCACCTTGTGTGGGAGCTTCTATGAAGTGGCTCTGTCCTTTATGAATTTGTCCATTAATAAGTGTGAAGTGTAGCAAGTCTTAATATTTAAGTATTGCACAAGAACTAAAGGAAAACAGTAACTTCACACATTAGTGTAATAATACTTACAGTGTTTTCAACTGGGAGAAAGGACTGCAGATGGTGCCAAAGTTCCAGACAGGTTCCTCTTGAACAACTGTTTGCATTGAATAATACTCCCTCTGTCCCAAAATTCTTGTCTTAGATTTGTCTAAATACGGATGTATCTAGTTACGTTTTAGTATTAGATACATCCGTATCTAGACAAATCTAAGAGAAGAATTTTGGGACGGAGGGTGTTGTTAGGAACATGATAAGTTACACATTACACAGATATAATCAATAATCAACCCCGACAAATAATATGTCAATCAAAGAAAATCCTAAGAAAAGAAGTTCCAACCATGACTATGACTAAGGTTCCAATTAGTATGTCACCTATAACAATCAACAACACGAGTGCTTTGTTTATACAACTAAATAAACATTAATCAAATAAGTAAAATGATATGTTTTATTTGAAGAGAAAAGTGCCCATTCAGAAACTAAGTTAAATAGTCAAGAAAAAGCAATATCTTATGAACCAAAAACATCTCTTAGGTAACACTAAACAAATGTACTTCTAAAAGTTGTACCCATTGATCTTGTGCTTGATAAAGGATACAAATTTTCAGATCACAACTAAAATATTTCTAGAGGTACAAAAAAAAGAGTCCTTACATTAGGCGATTGTAGTTCGAAATTACTAATAAATAGTTATTCGATGGAGCATGTGCAATGCTCTCATACCAGTAATATGAGATGACTCTGCCGAACTCAGTACATATATTTAGCAAATATATGGCACACCAAAACTCACTATAGATATACTTACGTCAGTTCTAAACATGTCATGCCTGAGAGTACCATACTGATGGTCCATTTTCTGTAGGAATTTGAATCCAGGGTCTATGTTGTGACAAAAAAACTCCACATGTTAAAAGCTATATCGATGTGCATCTAATGTACACGAACAATTTAAAACATTACCATGGGTCTGTAATTAAAATGTTGTCTTCTGGCCAATCCATGAATTGGGCACTCCAACCAGGGTTCCTCGCTTGCAACACATTGCTAAAATTTTGCTTCAGCAATAGGGCTTCCTCGGTTTGTTATGGGTTGATGGACGTATGAATCAGCATAGTCCTGCTCTTGTCAATAGATATGGGTAGACACATGTTCATGGCTAACATAATAAACAAACTAATTTTAAGAATGAGAATCGCTTACAATTGTAGAGTTGAACGCGTCGGATTACGGAAAAGGCCTATGACATGGCCAACCAGCGTCGTGGTGCGGTTTTCTTGTTACATCCAAGACTGCCTTAGGGCTCATGCTTGAGCATGGAAAAGTGCCTGCTTCCAAGAAAGCCAGTGCTTGCATTCCTCTCTACTTCGGCGCAAGCAGGCTTACGAACTGCAAGATTGAAGCAACAGGGATGTACTCGCCCATCATCCTGGATGGTGTTTTGGATCATCCAAAGGCTAATCTCGATCAGGAATGGTCGAGAGCTTCTAATCCATATAGTGCTGCAAAAAGAAGGCACGACAAGATTTAGCAAAAAAAATGTAACTTAAAATAAACAGGAATTCTAACGAGGGACGCGCCTCATTTTTAAATAATCTGCAAGATCAATAAAAGTTGTTAGTTCCCTACAAAATCTGGTAACTCCTTTCTAATAATCTAAATCTGGTAACTCCGTTCTAATAATCTGTTAGCTGATTATTTTTCTAATAATATGGTAGTTGTGTAAAAAGAATATGGCAATTGTTTCCTAAAAATGGTGCTATCTCTTTCTCCAAATAATCTGATGAAATTGTAATTGTCCTAAACAATCTGATTACTTTTCTCTAAATAATAAATAATCCAGTGGCCTAAATTAATTCAGGATTATCCCATAATTATAATTGCCAGCTTAAAAAAACTTTGATGAGAGTGAATTTTCTGGACACGGTGGCAGTTGGTCAGTGCTATATGACCATAGGCATTTTCTCACAATGAACGCCACATTCATATTTTTGTCCTTAAAACCGGCAATACGCGGTAACTACAAGGGGCCATTCTGGCAAGGAGCAGGTTACCTAGCTAGGATATTACTTTAGGGTGGGCCTCTCCAAGGGGGGGAATTTTTAACATGCATTTAGTAGTTTGCGATGACAACCAGTACAGCATGTAGTAAAGATTTAATCAGAAAACCGGTTTCAAAGATAAAAGCCATTTTTAACCGATCAGCTTTACTACTCGTTGTTGAGGGCTTGACGCCTAGTGACCAACAGCTTCTCTCTCAACTGTTGCCGCAGCCCCACCCAAATCCATGACCAACAGTAGTAGATCTCACCTCTAATGACCAAAAAAAGCTTGTAATTTCTATAACAAAGTATTTTCATAGTACTAGTAAATGTGTATGTGCAATGCACGTTAATTTGGAAGTATATTAAGTGCATGCGGATATTAAGTAAGATATTATTTGTGTGTTATTATGTGATTAATACTATTTTTTGTATGAAATTAACTACATGCTAAACGTGTTGAGCGCTTGACATTCAAGCAGTCTAGGTCGTTGGATTGACATGATTTGGTGGCCGAGATTAATTGGATCTGCCCCTTTGAGTCTTTTTATATTGGTATAGATGTCCAGGCAAGAAATTTTATGATTTATTTTGTCGTTGCATTCACATGCACATATTTAAAGTGTGTTTGGCAGCACCGTATTTGAAGTTTCTGAAGAATACTGTAGTATTTGTTAGTAGAAACTATAGTTTAAAAACTTTGATGTGTTTGGCCTCAATAAATACTCTAGTTTTCCTAGGTAAGTGCTCGTGATGTTGCTACAGGGCCATACATATTCTAATTGAGAATACACTGCTACTGAACTCTAAACAGAGACAAAGCTATAATGGGAAGTAGTATGATTTAATTGGAGGTTTTAAATATTGGAAGTCAAACGAGTGGTGGGATATATCTTATAAGAATATGTTGTACTAGTACTACTAATCTATCATCAGCAACATTATAGTGGAACATAATACTGTAAAATAGTAAATCAAGATTTTTTTTAGTAACTGATACCACTGCTTTATAGGCCACCAAAATCTATAGAGACTAATGCACAGAATCGCTGGAATACCCATCCTAATCTTTTCCACTGATTGCACATCACTTTCCTCAACTATATGAGAAGTCCTCACTTCTGACCAACCTACATAAGCTGTACTCACTTCATTTTCAGTGAATAAGGCGTGCACCATTAGTATTCGTATTTGACATGATCAAGAGTACCATTAGTAGTCGGTATACGTACAAATGCATAAAAGTTAAAAGTACGTGATAAGAAACTATATTTCTTATTCAAATTTCAAGCTAATATTAATATGCAGAAACAAACTTAAATATGTTTATAAATAAATAGACATTTTTATCCAAATTTGTTGATTCACACCAGGAACCAATAAAAATGCTCTCATTAATTAAGCATATGGAAAATACATATTATGATAAATACAAATAATAAAGTGCATAAAAAGATGATATTATGATGACAAAAAAAGTATAAATAATACTTATATACACTTTTATCCAAACTCAGTGAAAATGCTATGGGGTATTTGCTTAAATTCATATCACCAATAGCAAACACAAACATAAACAGAAGGCCAAGGCTCCCAAAGAAGGACCAAAACCTTTCAATATTGTCACACATCAGGGCCTGACTAATACTGCTTACTTTAAGATAAGCAACAGAAGCCAATTTCTCCGCGTTCTTTACAATCAATTCGCTGTCTTGGTCAATCTTATTTATATTCAGAGCATGAACCTTGAAGATACCCTGCAAATAACATGGAAAATACAAGTGAGTTTGTACAACAAAGATAATCCTATTGGAAACTGCCTATTCATTAAGGATGAGCTAGTAAGAAAGCATCAGATTACATATGGTGCAGATTTTGATTGGCTTACTATGGTACATCTAACTTTAAAATTACCATGAAGTAATATTCTAGTCATAAATGAGATCTCAGATACAGTACAAATCGAGAAGCAAATCACATTTTATCATCTGCTTTGAAATTTATTGGCATACAGAGAGCAAATATCTCTTCGATGACTCCATGCACCAAACAATGAGCACATACAGTAGATAGCAGCAATCAAACTGACAGCAAATATGACCAGCAAATCAGAAGCAGTATGGAAAGATACCGGAACCACTTACCTGTGCACGCAGGTGGAACTTGTTACACAATGCAGTTTAGACTATTATACTGCCCGAGCATGAAGCACATCCAAGTAAATTAAAAGTTTCTAACCGAGCCCGATCCACTGTTGCCCGAGAGCTGCCCTGACTGCGCCATGGTGTTGGTAGCCGCCGCTAATCATCCAATATTGCTCGCCGACAAATCGGGGCGTGGTCCCTCGACGAAGCGGCGACGACATTGTCCGGCACAATCGGTGCAGAAGGGCCGACGAAGGAGTGAGGAGGCGTGGGCGGCAGCGTGCGGGGTACGGCGCGACGACCAGCGGATGGAGGAGATGTGGCGCCGGTGGAGGGAGCGGCGTAGTGGGAGCTGGGGGTGGCGCTGTGGCGGCGGCCGAGAAGCGTATCGATGGGAGACTCGCGGGGAGCGGGATTGGATTATTATCGTGCGACGGGCTCCTCATCAGAAAAAAATTATACGAGACCAGGTCTCACGGTTAGCAGGTGAGACCCGCCCTGATGGATGACACGTGGCATTCACAAATCATAAAGTATCTAATCTCTACCCCTTGATTTCAGGTGGGGCTCCTCGTCCCACCCGATTCTTTTGCCAATCGAATCCCACCTTCCATTCCGGTTTTCATATCGACTTTTCCGCCCCCTAACGTTGATCTTTTTACTAACTTCCCATCATCATGAGCCTGACTTCCTTTTCAACCGATCCCTAATATCTCAATTGATCCTTCTCAATCAAACAATAACTTTTTTTTGAAATTAACCAAACAATAACTTGCCAGATTAGAATGTAATCATAATTTTCCTTCTCCGCACGATCGACCACTCCACGCCCCGTTCTCCTTCCCAACCGAAATCACGTTTTAGATAGGGAAACGTTAGCTGGCGACTTTAGCTATGACATATTTTGCAGCGACCCCCCTATCCTCCATCGGATACATTTGCACGAATCCTGGCGCTATACCGGCCATCCACCGGGCCGGGCTTCGGGCCGGGCCTGACCAAGCCCGAGGTAGAAAACTCAGGCCCGAGCCCGGCCCGGCCCGGTCGCCGGGCCTACTTTTCAGGCCCAAGCCCGGCCTGCCATTGCAAAAAAACATCGGGCCTCGGGCCGGGCCTCTTCAGTAAAAGGCAAAAACAAACGGGTCTGGGCCCGGCCTGTCCTAGTCTTTGGGCTCAAAACCGAGGCCTGGGTCCGGCCCAGGAGCAGCATCGGGCTGGGCCGGGCTGCCCATGGCCAGGACTACCTGAAGGAAATATGCCCTAGAGGCAATAATAAAGTATTATTTATTTCCTTATATCATGATAAATGTTTATTATTCATGCTAGAATTGTATTAACCGGAAACATAATACATGTGTGAATATATAGACAAACAGAGTGTCACTAGTATGCCTCTACTTGACCAGCTCGTTAATCAAAGATGGTTATGTTTCCTAGCCATAGACATAAGTTGTCATTTGATTAACGAGATCACCTCATTAGGAGAATGACGTGATTGACTTGACCCATTCCGTTAGCTTAGCACTCGATCGTTTAGTATGTTGCTATTGCTTTCTTCATGACTTATACATGTTCCTATGACTATGAGATTATGCAACTCCCGTTTACCGAAGGAACACTTTGTGTGCTACCAAACGTCACAACGTAAATGGGTGATTATAAAGGTGCTCTACAGGTGTCTCCAAAGGTACTTGTTGGGTTGGCGTATTTCGAGATTAGGATTTGTCACTCCGATTGTTGGAGAGGTATCTCTGGGCCCACTCGATAATGCACATCACTATAAGCCTTGCAAGCATTGTGACTAATGAGTTAGTTGCGGGATGATGTGTTACGGAACGAGTAAAGAGACTTGCCGGTAACGAGATTGAGCTAGGTATCGAGATACCGACGATCAAATCTCGGGCAAGTAACATACCGGTGACAAAGGGAACAACGTATGTTGTTATGCGGTCTGACCGATAAAGATCTTCGTAGAATATGTGGGAGCCAATATGGGCATCCAGGTCCCGCTATTGGTTATTGACCGGAGACGTGTCTCGGTCATGTCTACATAGTTCTCGAACCCGTAGGGTCCGCACGCTTAACGTTACGATGACAGTTTTATTGAGTTTTGATGTAACGAAGGAGTTCGGAGTCCCGGATGAGATCGGGGACATGACGAGGAGTCTCGAAATGGCCGAGTCGTAAAGATCGATATATTGGACGACTATATTCGGACTTCGGAAATGTTCCGAGTGATTCGGGTATTTTTCAGAGTACCGGAGAGTTACGGGAATACGTATTGGGCCTTATTGGGCCATACGGGAAAGAAGGAAAAGGGCCTCAAGGGTGGCCGCACCCCTCCCCTTGGTCTGGTCCGAATTGGACTAGGGAAGGGGGGCGCCCCCTTCCTTCCTTCTCTTTTTCCCTTCCTCTTTTCCTATTCCATATGGGAGGTGGAATCCTACTAGGACTAGGGAGTCCTAGTAGGACTCCACACTTGGTGCGCCCCCTCCTAGGGCCGGCCTCCTCCTCCCTTGCTCCTTTATATACGGGGGTAGGGGGCACCCCAGAGACACAACAATTGATCCTTGAGATCTCTTAGCCGTGTGCGGTGCCCCCCTCCACCATATTACACCTCGATAATACCGTCGCGGAGCTTAGGCGAAGCCCTGCGTCGGTGGAACATCATCATCGTCACCACGCCGTCGTGCTGATGAAACTCTCCCTCAACACTCAGCTGGATCGGAGTTCGAGGGACATCATCGAGCTGAACGTGTGTAGAACTCGGAGGTGCCGTGCGTTCGGTACTTGATCGGTCGGATCGTGAAGACGTACGACTACATCAACCGCGTTGTGATAACGCTTCCGCTGTCGGTCTACGAGGGTACGTGGACAACACTCTCCCCTCTCGTTGCTATGCATCACCATGATCTTGCGTGTGCGTAGGATTTTTTTTGAAATTACTACGTTCCCCAACAGTGGCATCCGAGCCTGGTTTTATGCGTTGATGCTATGCACGAGTAGAACACAAGTGAGTTGTGGGCGATATAAGTCATACTGCTTACCAGCATGTCATACTTTGGTTCAGCGGTATTGTGAGATGAAGCGGCCCGAACCGACATTACGCGTACGCTTATGCGAGACTGGTTTCACCGTTGCGAGCACTCGTTGCTTAAAGGTGACTGGCGGGTGTCTGTCTCTCTCACTTTAGTTGAACCGAGTGTGGCTACGCCCGATCCTTGCGAAGGTTAAAACAACACCAACTCGACAAACTATCGTTGTGGTTTTGATGCGTAGGTAAGAACGGTTCTTGCTAAGCCCGTAGCAGCCACGTAAAACTTGCAACAACAAAGTAGAGGACGTCTAACTTGTTTTTGCAGGGCATGTTGTGATGTGATATGGTCAAGACATGATGTGATATAATTTGTTGTATGAGATGATCATGTTTTGTAACCGAGTTATCGGCAACTAGCAGGAGCCATATGGTTGCCGCTTTATTGTATGAGATGCAATCACCATGTAATAGTTTTACTTTATCACTAAGCGGTAGCGATAATCGTAAAAGCAATTAGTTGGCGAGACGACAACGATACTACGATGGAGATCAAGGTGTCGCGCCGGTGACGATGGTGATCATGACGATGCTTCGGAGATGGAGATCACAAGCACGGTGTTTCGGAGATGGAGATCACAAGCACAAGATGATGATGGCCATATCATATCACTTATATTGATTGCATGTGATGTTAATCCTTTATGCATCTTATCTTGCTTTGTTTGACGGTAGCATTATAAGATGATCCTTCACTAAATTATCAAAGTATAAGTGTTCTCCCTGAGTATGCACCGTTGCGAAAGTTCTTCGTGCTGAGACACCACGTGATGATCGGGTGTGATAGGCTCTACGTTCAAATACAACGGATGCAAAACAGTTGCACACGCGGAATACTCAGGTTAAACTTGACGAGCCTAGCATATAACAGATATGGCCTCGGAACACGGAGACCGAAAGGTCGAGCGTGAATCATATAGTAGATATGATCAACATAGTGATGTTCACCGTTGAAACTACTCCATCTCACGTGATGATCGGACATGGTTTAGTTGATATGGATCACGTGATCACTTAGAGGATTAGAGGGATGTCTATCTAAGTGGGAGTTCTTAAGTAATATGATTAATTGAACTTAAATTTATCATGAACTTAGTCCTGATAGTATTTTGCAAATTATGTTGTAGATCAATAGCTCGCGTTGTTGCTTCCCTGTGTTTATTTTTGATATGTTCCTAGAGAAAAATTATGTTGAAAGATGTTAGTAGCAAAGATGCGGATTGGATCCGTGATCTGAGGATTATCCTCATTGCTGCACAGAAAAATTATGTCCTTGATGCACCGCTAGGTGACAGACCTATTGCAGGAGCAGATGCAGACGTTATGAACGTTTGGCTAGCTCAATATGATGACTACTTGATAGTTTAGTGCACCATGCTTAACGGCTGAGAATCGGGACTTCAAAGATGTTTTGAACGTCATGGACCATATAAGATGTTCCAGGAGTTGAAGTTAATATTTCAAGCAAATACTTGAGTTGAGAGATATGAAGTCTCCAACAAGTTCTATAGCTAAAAGATGGAGGAGAATCGCTCAACTAGTGAGCATGTGCTCAGATTGTCTGGGTACTACAATCGCTTGAATCAAGTGGGAGTTAATCTTCCAGATAAAATAGTGATTGACAGAATTCTCTAGTCATCATCACCAAGTTAGTAGAACTTCGTGATGAACTATGATATGCAAGGGATGACGAAAGTAATTCCAGAGCTCTTCGTGATGCTGAAATCGATGAAGGTAGAAATCAAGAAAAACATCAAGTGTTGATGGTTGACGAGACCACTTCAAGTGTTGATGGTTGACGAGACCACTAGTTTCAAGAAAAGGGCAAAGGGATAAAAGGGGAACTTCAAAAGAACGGCAAGCAAGTTGCTACTCAAGTGAAAAAACCCAAGTCTGTACCTAAGCCTGAGACTAAGTGCTTCCACTGCAAAGGGACTGGTCACTGGAGGCGAAACTGCCCCAAGTATTTGGTGGATAAGAAGGATGGCAAAGTGAACAAAGGTATATTGGATATACATGTTATTGATGTGTACTTACTAGTGTTTATAGCAACCCCTCAGTATTTGATACTGGTTCAGTTGCTAAAGAGTAGTAACTCGAAACGGGAGTTGCAGAATAAACAGAGACTAGTAAAAGGAGAGGTGACGATGTGTGTTGGAAGTAGTTCCAAGATTGATATGATCATCATCACACACTCCCTATACTTTCGGGATTAGTGTTGAAACTAAATAAGTGTTATTTGGTGTTTGCGTTGAGCAGGAATATGATTTGATCATGTTTATTGCAATACGGTTATTCATTTAAGTTAGAGAACAATTGTTGTTCTGTTTACATGAATAAAACCTTCTATGGTCATACACACCAACGAAAATGGTTTGTTGGATCTCGATCATAGTGATACACATATTCATAATATTGAAGCCAAAAGATGCAAAGTTAATAATGATAGTGCAACTTATTTATGGCACTTCCGTTTAGGTCATATTGGTGTAAAGCGCATGAAGAAACTCCATTACTGATGGGATTTTGGAATCACTTGATTATGAATCACTTGATGCTTGCGAACCGTGCCTCATGGGCGAGATGACCAAAACACCGTTCTCCGGAACTATGGAGAGAGCAACAGATTTATTGGAAATCATACATACAGATGTATGTGGTCCGATGAATATTGAGGCTCGTGACGGATATCGTTATTTTCTCACCTTCACAGATGATTTGAGCAGATATGGGTATATCTACTTAATGAAACATAAGTCTGAAACATTTGAAAAGTTCGAAGAATTTCAGAGTGAAGTTGAAAATCATCGTAACAAGAAAATAAAATTCCTACGATCTGATCGTGGAGGAGAATATTTGAGTTACGAGTTTGGCCTACATTTGAAACAATGTGAAATAGTTTCGCAACTCACGCTACCCGGAACACCACAGCGTAATGGTGTGTCCGAACGTCGTAATCGTACTTTATTAGATATGGTGCGATATATGATGTCTCTTACCGATCTACCACTATCGTTTTGGGGTTATGCATTAGAGACAGCTGCATTCACGTTAAATAGGGCACCATCAAAATCCGTTAAGACAACGCCTTATGAACTGTGGTTTAGCAAGAAACCAAAGTTGTCGTTTCTTAAAGTTTGGGGTTGCGATGCTTATGTGAAAAAAGTTTCATCCTGATAAGCTCAAACCCAAATCGGAGAAATGTGTCTTCATAAGATACCCAAAGGAGACAGTTGGGTACACCTTCTATCACAGATCCGAAGGCAAGACATTCGTTGCTTAGTATGGATCCTTTCTAGAGAAGGAGTTTCTCTCGAAAGAAGTGAGTGGGAGGAAACTAGAACTTGATGAGGTAACTGTACCTGCTCCCTTATTGGAAAGTAGTTCATCACAGAAATCTGTTCCTGTGACTCCTGCACCAATTAGTGAGGAAGTTAATGATGATGATCATGGAACTTCAGATCAAGTTACTACCAAACCTCGTAGGTAAACCAGAGTAAGATCCGCACCAGAGTGGTACGGTAATCCTGTTCTGGAGGTTATGTTACTAGACTCTGACAAACCTACGAACTATGAAGAAACGATGGTGAGCCCAGATTCCGCAAAATGGCTTGAGGCCATGAAATCTGAGATGAGATCCATGTATGAGAACAAAGTGTGGACTTTGGTTGACTTGCCCGATGATCGGCAAGCAATAGGAAATAAATGGATCTTCAAGAGGAAGACGGACGCTGATAGTAGTGTTACTATCTACAAAGCTAGAATTGTCGCAAAAGGTTTTCGACAAGTTCAAAGTGTTGACTACGATGAGAGTTTCTCACTCGTATCTATGCTTAAGTCTGTCCGAATCATGTTAGCAATTGCCGCATTTTATGAAATATGGCAAATGGATAAACAAAACTGCATTCCTTAATGGATTTATTAAAGAAGAGTTGTATATGATGCAACCAGAAGGTTTTGTCAATCCTAAAGGTGCTAACAAAATATGCAAGCTCCAGCGATCCATCTATGGACTGGTGCAAGCATCTCGAAGTTGGAATATACACTTTGATAAGTTGATCAAAGGATATAGTATTATACAGACTTGCGGTGAAGCCTGTATTTACAAGAAAGTGAGTGGGAGCACTACAACATTTCTGATAGGTATATGTGAATGACATATTGTTAATCAGAAATAATGTAGAATTATTCTGCAAAGCATAAAGGAGTGTTTGAAAGGAGTTTTTCAAAGATAGACCTCGGTGAAGCTGCTTACATATTGAGCATCAAGATCTATAGAGATAGATGAAGACGCTTGATAAGTTTTTTCAATGAGTACATACCTTAACAAGATTTTGAAGTAGTTCAAAATAGAACAGTCAAAGAAAGAGTTCTTGCCTGTGTTACAAGGTGTGAAATTGAGTAAAGACTCAAAGCCCGACCACGGCAAAAGATAGAAAAAGAATGAAAGTCATTCCCTATGCCTCGGCCATAGGTTCTATAAAGTATGCCATGCTGTGTACCAGATCTATTGTATACCCTACACTGATTTTGGCAAGGGAGTACAATAGTGATCTAGGAGTAGATCACTAGACAGCGGTCAAAATTATCCTTACTGGAATAAGGATATGTTTCTCGATTATGGAAGTGCCAAAAGGCTCGTCGTAAAAGGTTACGTCAATGCAAGTTTTGACACTAATCTAGATAACTCTAAGTCTCGGTCTAGATACATATTGAAAGTGGGAGCAATTAGCTAGAGTAGCTCCATGCAGAGCATTGTAGACATAGAAATTTGCAAAATACTTACGGATCTGAATATGACAGACCCGTTGACTAAAATTATCTCACAAGCAAAACATGATCACACCTTAGTACTCTTTGGGTGTTAATCACATAGCGATGTGAACTAAATTACTGACTCTAGTAAACCCTTTGGGTGATGGTCACATGACGATGTGAACTATGGGTGTTAATCACATGGTGATGTGAACTATTCATGTTAAATCACATGGCGATGTGAACTAGATTATTGACTCTAGTGCAAGTGGGAGACTGAAGGAAATATGCCCTAGAGGCAATAATAAAGTATTATTTATTTCCTTATATCATGATAAATGTTTATTATTCATGCTAGAATTGTATTAACCGGAAACATAATACATGTGTGAATATATAGACAAACAGAGTGTCACTAGTATGCCTCTACTTGACTAGCTCGTTAATCAAAGATGGTTATGTTTCCTAGCCATAGACATAAGTTGTCATTTGATTAACGAGATCACCTCATTAGGAGAATGACGTGATTGACTTGACCCATTCCGTTAGCTTAGCACTCGATCGTCTAGTATGTTGCTATTGCTTTCTTCATGACTTATACATGTACCTATGACTATGAGATTATGCAACTCCCGTTTACCGGAGGAACACTTTGTGTGCTACCAAACGTCACAACGTAAATGGGTGATTATAAAGGTGCTCTACAGGTGTCTCCAAAGGTACTTGTTGGGTTGGCGTATTTCGAGATTAGGATTTGTCACTCCGATTGTTGGAGAGGTATCTCTGGGCCCACTCGATAATGCACATCACTATAAGCCTTGCAAGCATTGTGACTAATGAGTTAGTTGCGGGATGATGTGTTATGGAACGAGTAAAGAGACTTGCCGGTAACGAGATTGAACTGGGTATCGAGATACCGACGATCAAATCTCGGGCAAGTAACATACCGGTGACAAAGGGAACAACGTATGTTGTTATGCGGTCTGACCGATAAAGATCTTCGTAGAATATGTGGGAGCCAATATGGGCATCCAGGTCCCGCTATTGGTTATTGACCGGAGACGTGTCTCGGTCATGTCTACATAGTTCTCGAACCCGTAGGGTCCGCACGCTTAATGTTATGATGACAGTTTTATTGAGTTTTGATGTAACGGAGGAGTTCGGAGTCCCGGATGAGATCGGGGACATGACGAGGGGTCTCGAAATGGCCGAGACGTAAAGATCGATATATTGGACGACTATATTCGGACTTCGGAAATGTTCCGAGTGATTCGGGTATTTTTCAGAGTACCGGAGAGTTACGGGAATACGTATTGGGCCTTATTGGGCCATACGGGAAAGAAGGAAAAGGGCCTCAAGGGTGGCCGCACCCCTCCCCTTGGTCTGGTCCGAATTGGACTAGGGAAGGGGGGCGCCCCCTTCCTTCCTTCTCTTTTTCCCTTCCTCTTTTCCTATTCCATATGGGAGGTGGAATCCTACTAGGACTAGGGAGTCCTAGTAGGACTCCACACTTGGTGCGCCCCCTCCTAGGGCCGGCCTCCTCCTCCCTTGCTCCTTTATATACGGAGGCAGGGGGCACCCCAGAGACACAACAATTGATCCTTGAGATCTCTTAGCCGTGTGCGGTGCCCCCCTCCACCATATTACACCTCGATAATACCGTCGCGGAGCTTAGGCGAAGCCCTGCGTCGGTGGAACATCATCATCGTCACCACGCCGTCGTGCTGACGAAACTCTCCCTCAACACTTGGCTGGATCGGAGTTCGAGGGACGTCATCGAGCTGAACGTGTGCAGAACTCGGAGGTGCCGTGCGTTCGGTACTTGATCGGTCGGATCGTGAAGACGTACGACTACATCAACCGCGTTGTGATAGCGCTTCCGCTGTCGGTCTACGAGGGTACGTGGACACCACTCTCCCCTCTCTTTGCTATGCATCACCATGATCTTGCGTGTGCGTAGGAATTTTTTTGAAATTACTACGTTCCCCAACACTACCCGGCGCAGAACGCAAGCCACGTCGGCTTTTCAAAACAATTCGCTATAAGAAAAACGCCTGCGAACTATATTTCAAAACATTAGAACCAGTGCACTGCTAATAGCTCAAACCTCCACCTGGTTCGAATTCTGGCGCCCTCCCTTTTTTTCTTCTTTTACCAATTGGCATATTCTATACGAAAATTCGACATGGCAGTTTTATTCATTTTTAAACTATGTCACGTGACATTTATTTATTATAAGAGAAGTCATTTTTTATTAAGAAATGGCATTTTATTTATTTAAGTGATGGTGTTTTTATTTATTTAAAAGATGGCATTTTTTCTTAAGAAATGGCATTTTTATTATTAGGAGATGGCATTTTTTATTATTAGTAGATGAGATTTTTATTATTAAGAGATGAAGATGGCATTTTTTATCATGCCATTTTAAGAGATGGCATTTTTAGTTTATTGGTCTATGGAAAAAATGTTCTCTATTTTTTTAGCATGGCAATTTTATTTATCTTTCTTTAGATCATGGCATTTCTGTTTAAAAAATCTCTGTCTTCGTTTATAAGAAAGTGTATATTTGTTCTTTTTGTGTAAAGAAAATTGTAATTGGGCCTGGAGGCCTGGAAGCCGAAGGGGGTAGCTAAAGGGGGCCCCTGTGGCCTGGTTCGCTTGATCGCGTGGTATTTGATGAATAAATTTTTTTGTCCCGCAAACTAAAGCGAACAAAAACCAGAATCAGTCATTCGAGTCTCCCTCCCTGGCGTCAGCAAGATATTGGACCAGAATCGTACTTGATCCAACTTTCGGGCAACTTGGAAGGGGAGGCATCAATGATGTCCACTGGACGTCGCCCAGTAACAGGGGTTGCCATTTTGTATCCCACACCATATGGAATTTTGATCAATAAAGTTTGATTTTAACCCCTAAAAAAAGTAACAGGGGTTGCCTACCGAAGGACATAGGGTCAGACGGAGTTTTGTAGCTCTGTGAGAAAAAAATACAACATGGACAACATGTTCTTTCATAGTAATTGGCGTGTATAAAATGTTTACATGCAAACAGAGCTACAAAAATATAATTAGTAGTCCCCGCAAAAAAAAATATAATTAGTAGATGTACCACAGTGATAGCTTATGTACCATCCAAATCAAATGTTAAATGGATTCCATCAGCAACAGCAACAACCTAAAGGATAAAGAAAATGATCAAATATGTAATCATACAAAAGTCGGGACATATGTACCTCTTGTGATTTTTAACTGTCACGTCAGTCCAATCATGTTCATAAACACGTTTGTTGTCCAGCTGGGAGTGATGTAAGTCCTACATTGTGGTTCAAGAGGCAGTTAAAACAACATTTCATACAAAAAGAAGAAGGAAATCTGCAAGTAGACATCTGTTCGATAGAGTGCTATCCTTTGAGTAAACACACGTGCCAATCTGTCCTTTTCTGAGTGGACGTTGGCGTTTATAGAAGCTATAACAACAGATTACTGTAAACAACAACGGAAGCGGAGTTCCAAATTCAACGCTCATGTAATATAAGGCTATAATTGCATATTACTGCAAACAACAATTGTGGTGGGAACGTGGGAGCATGGTACATATGGTTTGAACGTCGTGAGGCTGTCAAGGGTCAGATGGTTAAAACTGCAGCGAGCACTTCTTTTGCAATCCAAGCTATTACTATATACCATGCAGTTCGACCAAACACATCAGCTCCTGATATACGATGGCAACACCCAGCTCCAGGCTACTATAAACTGAATGTTGATGCCTCTTTCTTTGAGGATGGAAGCGGAGCTGCTGCGGTGGTCTTGCGGAACCATCGAGGAGAAGTTGTAGCGGGGGTATTGGAGTTGATTGATAACACACTTGATGCACCGTCCGCTGAAGCCAAAGCCTTACGGATGGGTCTACAGCTGATTGATGGAGTTGGATGTCATAATGTACAAGTGGAGACAGATTGCTTTGAACTAGTGCAAGCATGCAACGGGGAGACTAAAATTCTGAGCCCATATTCAGCTATACTTGCAGATTGCTTTCACCTTGCTCATGGTGTCCCCGAGATATCCTTTAGACATTGTCCTAGAAAGGCAAATAAAGTTGCACATTTCTAGCTGTTATGACTCTAAGATTCGTGAAGAGTGGATAGATGAGATGCCTTCCTTTCTATTAACACATGTACTTTTTGATGTAACTCTTCCCCAAGTTGAATAAAATGCCAGAAGGTCTTTCCCTAAAAAAAACAATTGTGGTGTTCCGTATGTAGCCGACTAGGATCTTGTAACCCTAGGACCCCCGGTACCCATGTAAACCGAGGGGTGGGGCTTGTCTAAAACATAAGAATCTCTTTGTAGATACATATATTTTATACTCACTACAACACAATAAACACAAGTATGACGTAGGGTATTATCTCCTCGGAGAGTCCGAACCTGGGTAAAATCATGTGTCCTTGTTACCGTCGTTCCTAAACGCCTACCTTAGAATGAGCTACCTCGAGATCTACCGGTTTAGGTTCCATCAATGGTGAAACACACAGTTCCTGGTGGGTGATCATCACAGATCGATGGGAGTCAAGACAATGCTCAGATCGGCGTCCGCGCAGTCTTCGTGCCCGGCCAGAGGTTCGTCTCGATGGCGTCCCCAACTCAGCTGTCCACCTCAGTCAGGTTGAGTCCTTCACTCCGGGTCGGACCGGCAGGTTCGGCAGCATGGAGTACACCGCGGGTTGTCGTAGAGAGCTAATCTTCACGAACTTGGTGTCACGCCAAGTCGAGGAGCAGCACGAACCGCTTCCCTCATACCCGATGTCAGATCAAGTTCAGGATGAGCGTGAGAGTCCTCTTCCAGGAGCGATCTTAAATTGTATCTCGAAGCCGCTTACCCTAGTCTTGGTTTCAGATCATGCTCAGGAGGAACGCGTGGAATCTTTTCTAAGTTTGATGTCAGATCGGGCCTCAAAGCCGCTCTCCCTGTCTCCGGCATCAGACTAGGGTCAGGAGAAGCGTGAGAAACTTCTTCTAAACAGATGTTAGATCGGTTTCAAAAGATTGCTACATCGGATGACCCGATCTCGATGTACGATCGGATCTGGGAGTCCCTATAAAAAGTCGATTTTTCTACCCACCCACCACCCATCTTTATACACATTTATAATTGTGTAAATGATACGAGACTAATGTCATATCACTAAATTTAATGTAAAAACTTTAATCACAAAATTTACATTTTGCAATGTTTAAAATTACATAATTGTGTCCATTCCAGTTTTTCATTTTAATATCATATATCTACTAAGCAAATGAAGTTATTCAATTTACCTATTATCGTGTGCATATATGACGAATAGTTCACACATCAACGCGCGGGGTATCATCTAGTTAGTAAGATAAGTTGATTACATATAAATGTTATATGAAACAGGTGTTCATATATATATCTCTAGGAGAAAAGTTAGTGTACTTTACCTAAAAATCAAAGAATAATATTAGAGAAATAAAGGTGAAAACACTACGTTACTTGGGCCAACCCATCAAATACGCCTATGTATCAGGCATCTGACCATACCGTTTGTAGCGGGCTCTATATAGACCAGTGTGTTCGGCTGTTCGCACACATCCAATGTCACTGCTCGGTACTCGGCGATTCCTATTCCACGCTTAAGGTGCCGGTTATAGGCTATCCGGCCAACCGGCGCACACCCGCTCGCCCTAGGCCCGCACAGCATGTACTATATTTTAATGTTCAAAAAAGAGGGGCATGTGACATGAGATTTCGAACTCACGCCCTTAGGGTTTAGCATCACCTCCAGTAACCAACTGGCTAGTTATCCTGCTGTGCCTAATTTTTTTTCTTTTTTTGTGCGCCCGATGTAAGGCAGGTGGCGGCCAGCTTTTTTTTGTTTCTGGTTTTCCTGAACCAATTTTGTTCTGTTTTATTTGTCTTTTTTTTATCTTTTCCCTTTTCTTCAAATGCCCGAATTTTTTATCCAAATTTGATGAAACTTTTAAACCCGTGATTTTTTTTTCAAATTCGTGAACTTTTCTCAAATTGGTGATTTTTTTTCAATTTCATAAACTTTTTCAAAATCTGTGAACTTTTCAAATCCATGAAACTTTTCCAAACATGTGATTATTTTTCAAATAGGTAATCTTTTTCTAAATTAGTGAAATTTTTTAATTTCCTTGAAATTTTTTGTATTTCATGAACTTTTCAAAATTCATGAATTTTTACCAGATTTTCGTGAACTTTTTTCAAGCCCGTGAGCTTTTCCGAGATTAGTGAACTTTTTTTTTCCAATTTTGACGAACTTTTCAAGTTCTGGAAACTTTTCAAACCCGTGAACATTTACAAATTCATGAACTTTTCTCAAATTGGTGATTTTTTTTTCAATTTTCATGAACTTTTTTGAATATGTGAACTTTTTCCTTTTGAAACAAATTCATGAATTTTTGGAATATTTATGAGCCTATTTTGAAATATGTGAACTCCCAAACTTTGTTATAGTGCGGTTACAGTTGTTCTTAAGTATTTCGCGCTACTGCAGTAGTAGTAGATCTCTACCCCTAATGGACGACTTGGTGAATAGTCTGCGCGGTTTAATTTCGCTGGGTTTTTTTTCATCATCCTCCCAGCTCCGTTAACTCGCAACCCTCCCACGAAAAAAAACCTAGCGATTCCCCGCCGTTCCTCCTGACCTAGCGATTCCTCCAGATCCCTTCGCCGCCAGCCCCCGATCTCCTCCCCGACGGCCGCCCCATCTCCTCCCCAGATCATGGCTCGCCCCGCCCCCACCTTCTCCCTCACTCCCGGCGCCGCCCGACCCCCAACCTCCCTGGATCCCGGCGCCGCCCCGCCCCCACCTCCTCCCTCGCCCCCGGCCGCCCATACCCTCCTGGCCTCCTCCCGGCGCACATGCCACCGCCCCTGCTCCTCCCTCCTCCAGGAGGGAGCACCGCCGCCCTGTTCTTCC